>NC_089746.1:6112194-6134694 GCF_040412425.1 Macrobrachium rosenbergii | reverse complement strand
TTCTGGGTACATTTTAATTTTAGAAAGTTAATGCATATAAAACTACGTATATAGGTCTTGGTTAATAATAAAAATATACGTATGAAAGTATAGATTAAAAGATCCCCATTTACATACACACGTATATTTACATACGTAAGTAAAAACTACGAATGTACATTAGGTATTGCTTAAAAATAAAAACATACTTAAATACGTAAGCATAATGGTATAGGCGAAAAGATCCACAGTTAGTTATACACATGTATATTTATATAAGTAAGTGAACAAGAAAAAAAATGCGCCGAAGCAATCGAGTTTTCTGTACAGCCGCTACAGCGTATAATCTAGGCCACCGAAAATAGATCTGTCTTTCGGTGGTCTCTGTATAACTCCTGTAGCGTTGCCAGAAGCACGATTATGGCTTACTTTAACCTTAAATAAGATTAAAAACAACTACTGAAGCTAGAGGACTGTAATTGGTATGTTTGATGATTGGAGGGTGGATGATCGACACTCCAATTTGCAGCCCTCTAGACTTAGTTGCTTTTAGGATCTGAGAGCGTACAGAAAATGTGCGGACGTAAAAAGTGCGGACGGACAGACAAAGCCGGCACAATAGCTTTCTTTTTCTTACAGAAAACTAAAAAGCACTACAAATAAAATTCTGTTAATGATATATAACCAGTGTTTACAAAAATCCCTGACAAATCCCAGAGAAAACTCCCATTTAAACCCAGTGTCTTTAGAGCAATGAAACCGGGAAACACAGAGCCTCCCGGTTTCCCTCGATCAGATAAGACGTCAAAACCCCTTTGAGATAGGCCGGGCAAGCCATTCTCCTGGAACCCGAGGTTAAATTTGCTGGAAACGGCCTGGAAAATTTTTATCTGGACCAGAGGGAGACGCAGGCGGCTCACACGATAAGAACAGAGGAGAGAGGAAAAAGGCCCGACATTGTTGAAATTTCTGCCGGGAACTCGAAGGTTGAAATACATTTCCATTTTTCCAGTTCTGGAAGCTCGGAATTCTCATCGCGAATATTTTTTGAGTGAAAATATGAATCTTAAGGCAGGCATAACATGCGCCTCGGAAAGACGGATTTTGCTGACGAAACATTAAAATTTGTTATATTACAGTCATACCCGGTGAATGAACAGGAGAGGAGAGAGAGAGAGAGAGAGAGAGAGAGAGAGAGAGAGAGAGAGAGAGAGAGAGAGAGAGAGACAGACAGAAATTTCTAATTTACCATGAGCTGATTAAAGAGGCCATTACCATACTGAAATTATTGCGTGCCCATATCTGCTTTCTTACTAGTAGTCATTAAGTATTTGTCTGTCTGCCTGTCTTATATATATATATATATATATATATATATATATATATATATATATATATATATATATATATATATATATATATATATATATATATATATATATATATATATATATATATATATATATATATATATATATATATATATATATATATATATATATATATATATATATATTTAATATATATACAGTATATATATACATATATATATATATATATATGGTTCCATGATTCTGATAATAGCAATTATTACCAGTCATAACTACAGTATATACCATCCTACCTACAGGCTAACAAGCAAGTGTAAAGAACTGAATATTACAAATATAACTGAATATAAAAAGAAGAAATTGTAACTGCCACCGATTCGATACAAAACTGTCGTTCTCGCCAAATTACTGACCTCTGGCAATGCTTCGTTCCATAGATTTTTATGCTGAGGTACAGGAGATCAGCGCCTGCCCTATGAGCCTACGGAGCCCCAGGAGGACTTTATTATAATTATATAATTATATATTATTTTTACTCAGGTACCTTCTACCCTGTTACTAAAATTCGAATCTCTTAGCATTTACTGATCTGTCTTTTCACCTGAATTGAGCTTTTAGACATCGACTCCCAATTTCCAAACTACCCATCATTCTAATGCCCTGTTTCAACACCCAAGCTTCACGTATCGTTACATTTTCAACAACCCTAAATTGCGCCTTTGAAGAAGATGAAACAGGCTATATACCTACTATATACCTATAGAACATAGAAACCATTCCATATCAAACATTCTCCGCCGTGATAGTTCTATATTCCCACATCCATCTAGCGAAAGCTATCCGTGTTTTAGGAAGTCATTCCAGATCCGCCCGTGATTCGGCTTGACTGACCTCCAAAGGGCGCGGGAGAGGAGCGGTTTTAGGCTGATTGAATGGGTGGATGAAGTTGAAAACAGTTTGATCTTAAAAGGGGGATTTAGGTTGGGAAGAATTAAACTTAAAATAATGATATTCATTGAACTGAGAGATATAGTAAAGGAAGAAAGTGTTTATAGGTGAAAACTGTAAAGAAAGAAAGTGTTGAAAGAATGTGTTTATAGGTGAAAACTGTAAAGGAAGAAAGTGTTTATAGGTGAAAACTGTAAAGGAAGAAAGTGTTCATTGGTGAAACCTGTAAAAGAAGAAAGTGTTGATTTGGTCAAAACTGAAAAGGAAGAAAGTGTCAGTTGGTGAAAAAAAAAGGAAGAAAGTGTTTATTGGTGAGAACTGTAAAGGAAGAAAGTGTTTATTGGTGAAAGCTGTAAAGAAAGAAAATGTTTATAGGTGAACACTGTAAGGGAAGGAAGTGTCTTTTGGTGAGAACTGTAAAGAAAGAAAGAGTTTATTGGTGCAAACTGAAAATGAAGAAATTTTAATTGGTGAAAAATAAAAGGAAGAAAGTGCTTATTGGTGAGACCTGTAAAGGAAGAAAGAGTTTATTGGTGAACATTGTAAGGGGAAAAAGTGTTTATAGGTGAAAGCTGAAAAGGAAGAAAGTTTTTATTGGTCAAAACTGATGAAAATAACTGAAACAGCAAAATATTAAGAAACATCAAATTTACTAAGTATTATCCAAAACAGCAGCTTCTAATGAGAACCAAGAAGAGCATGAAGACAAGAAGGGGTGGGGGTTGGGGGAGGCAGAGGGGTGGACTTTGACCAAAAATGTGCCCCAGGATAAAAAAGAAAAATAGTTCTCCTACCAATAGACAAAACATCGAAGCCTAAAGTTGACCGAAAGCCCAAAACTGCTTTGTCCAAACTCGTGGAATTTATAGGTCTTCCTCTACCGAAACCTACACACACACACACACACACACACACACACACACACAGATTGAGAGAGAGAGAGAGAGAGAGAGAGAGAGAGAGAGAGACCCTAGGGGACATTTTTTCCATATCTTTTTTATTTTAGAATTTCTAAGGAAAAAACGTACCAGCGAAGGTTAGAAGTTTTCTTGATTTAATTCTTAGTTTTTTACTTATTTATTTATTTTTTGGGGGGAAAAGGAGATATGAAGGAAAAGAAGAGAGTACAACACTAAAGTGTCATCAAGGATCTCTAGAATCAATATCACTCTTGAACATTTATAATTTCTTTGTCGTTTTTGCTCATTTATTGCTTATCTTTTATTTCGTATCTTTTTATTTTCTCTTTTGTACATTATTGACCAAACGTAAAAGACTCAAAAATCCAAGTGAAAAATATCTTTTTTCTCCAAAATTTGTAGGCCATATACTCATAGAGATGTGACATATAAAATCACAGAAATAACTGGATTCAATGTCTGGTATACCCCATTTGGTTTGATATAACATTTACCTTGCTCTCTATCACTGCAATAACGTTTCCAGATTTCTGGATTTGCCGTTATCTTCCAAGAAACATTTTCCTTAAGACCTGACATTATACTGCCACGTTCTCGCAAGGGAATCGCCTGTTCCCTGACTTCTTCATATTTTCATGGCAGCGCACTGACTTCCATATTTAGTTTTCTGTAAAAGAAAACTATTGCGCCGGCTTTGTCTGTGCGTCCGCACTTTATTCTGTCCGCAATTTTCTGTCCACCCTAAGATCTTAAAAACTACTGAGACTAGAGGGCTGCAAATTGTTGAGTTGATAATCCACCCTCCAATCATCAAACATACCTGATTGCAGCCCTCTAGCCTCAGTAGTTTTTATCTTAATGAAGGTTAAAGTTAGCCATGATGGTGCTTCTGGCAACGATATAGGACAAGCCACCACTGAGTCGTGATTAAAGTTTCATGGGCCGCAGCTCATACAGCATTATACCGAGACCACCGAGAGATAGATCTAGTTCCGGTGGCCTCGATTCTACGCTGTAACGGCTGTACAGAAAACTCGATTGCGCCAAAGAAAATTCGGCGCATTTTTTTACTAGTTTATTTATAGAAGTCCATTTTTTTCATCTTTCCTTTACAAAGTCATCTAACTTCTGTAATCGGAAAGATACTGTAATATGAATATATGCAACAGCAGGCAATAAAACAGAAACCTTATTGATAACATAGTCATAGAAGACAAACATATGCCCTACGGAAATATTCTAGCACCCACTTATACGTACCCACAAATCAAGACGAATATCTCATATAAAGATGAGAGACCTAACACCCGGATGCTATCCGCGAGAATAAAAATCGAAATAAGATATTCCATCCGCCACGTTACTGTCACGGGAAGGCTTAGTTACAGGGCCGTCTGAAAGCCCTCCCGAGTTTGTCGCTGATGGTTTAACACCTCCGATGCTTCCGAAGTCGACACTAACTTTTCGGGTCCAACAAAGGAGGGGCGACGATTTTTCACGTCGTTTTGGCTCCCCTGCCAAACGGCTGCTGCTTCTCCTGCTTCTCCTGCTGCTATTCCGTCCCTCGCCTCTGTAGCCAATTCCCTAATATGTATGAGAAACGACGCCCGGGCCGTTAAAATAAATATGGAAAGGGGGAAAAGGAACCGTGAGATGGATGCCGTCGTATGCAGTGACAGGGGAGGACTTTCGAAAATTCTGGTGTTGTCAGAGTTAAACGCATTTGTCTTTACTCGCCCCTGATACAAATTGATTTGATTTAAGGAAATTTTAATTGATTTGATTGATGGAATCGAATGGAATATAAAATTTAGGCCAGAGGGACCTATTAAGTCATTCAGCGTTGAACGGGAAATTGAGAGTGAGGAGGTTCTAGAGGTGTAACAGGAGGAAAACCTCAAAGCAGTGGCACCATGAAACAATTGTAAGGAGACGGTGACGGAGGTACAGTAAAAGGAATGAAAGGGGTTGCAGCTAGGGGCCGCAGAGACGCTGCAAAGAACCTTAAGTAATGCCTACAGTGCACCGATGATGATTTATGAAAGTTTGGCTATAAAGCCAAGCACTGGGGCACTTTCATTCATCATTTCAGACAGTGAAAATAGGGCGTTGGAGTGGTTGGACAGCAAAATGGAAGAATGGAACCGGGAATGGATGTAAAAATAAATGGTTGAAAAGTGTGTGCAGCTAAGGGCAGAAGGGACGTTACAAACTACCTTTAGTAATGCCTGCAGTGCACCACGTAAGGTGCACTAACGGCCTAGCCCTTCCCCCTCCCCGACGGGGCCTCTGATAAAAATTTTTAAAAAGTTAAAAAATAAAAATACGTGGGATATTCTTTTTGACTGTTGCTCTTTCAGTAAACGACGGCACATACTGAAAAGCTCGAATTTCTCGTAAACGCCTTAACAGATGCGGCCACTTTTGTAATGAATGAAGTTGAAAATGGTAGAAGAATAAATATGTAGAAAGTTCAAGTACTGACGTATTCAGGCGTTCTGCAATTTCACGACAAAAAAAAGAAGTAAGAAATGCACCGAAGTTTCTTCGGAGCAATCGAGTTTTCTGTACAGCCGCTACAGCGTATAATCAAGGCAACCGAAAATAGATCTATCTTTCGGTGGTCTTGGTATAATGCTGTATGAGCCGCGGCCCATGAAACTTTAACCATGGCCCGGTGGTGGCCTATTCCATATCGTTGCCAGCGGCACGATTATGGATAACTTTAACCTTAAATAAAATAAAAACTACTGAGGCTAGAGGGCTGCAATTTGGCATATTTGATGATTGGAGGGTGGATGATCAACATACCAATTTGCAGCCCTCTAGTCTCAGTAGTTTTTAAGATCTAATGGCGGACAGAATAAAGTGCGGACTGACAGACAAAGACGGCACAATAGTTTTCTTTTACAGAAAACTAAAAATACTGCAATTGGCTTACGCGTCCAATTAAGAACAACATGCTCACATTTTCCTTTTACATTTTTGCTTTTGTGTTTCCCAAAGTTTAACACGCAATGCATTTTTAAAAGTGTATAAAAATTTTCAGTTATTTCAATTTACACGTTAACTAAACAGATTAACATTGGGACAGACAAATATTTGGAGAGAAAAAGATTTGGACAGACTAATATCTGGATCGGTTTTCAACAACAGTTCAAATGATTTGGGCGTATAATATTATTTGATAATAATTTATGACAATATTCAATAAGGAACGAATTATTTTCATTAAAAATTAATTAGTCAGGAAAGAATATCATGAAATGAAAATGTCACTGTTTAATGCAACACTTATGATGAAGTAATATAAAGCAGAAGCTGTAACATTAATTATAATACAGACATCAGCCATAATAAAAATTAATATATAAGGGACACTTTAATATAGGGCAAATTGTTTAAAAAACAAAACTAAATTTATTAGGAGAGAATGTCTTGAAAAAATATATATATATTACAGCTTAACTACCATTCTAAAACAATTAACAAACAGAAGCTGCATTATTAATTGAAACACAGACGCCAGTCATAATAAAGATGAATAAATAAGAACCACTTACAATAAAGCCGAAAACCTATAGAAGTAACCTAGAAAATACGACGGGATGTTAAAATCCATTATACCTCTGCCGTTGTATTTGATTTATGCCGAATATTTCCATTATAAATCGTTTCTGAAAGTATCGGGGTGGAAGCTGAGAAAGAGCCATTTGAAAATTTAAACTAAGGGCCTCCGGAGCTGGCTCCGTGCCCGTGACCTGATGGGGTCAGTAGACAGACTCATTTTTCTTCTTTTAATATATCAGTGAACTTTCTCGTGGCCATCCATCCGTTACAGGAGATATAAGGGGTAGAAACTGTATGGTGAAAGAAGATTCATAATTTTTGTTCTTTTTTGCTTTAACGATATATTCCTTTCAGAAGGCGAGATCAATCCCATAACTGGCGAAAATGTGTGGCCGTTAATAATTTTCTTGAAATCCATGGATAAGAATTTTTCTTATACACTACCCTTTCCCCTTATTTAAATTGATACATAATCAAATTAACCTCTGGCTGAATTATTTAAATGTGGATTTCAATCACCGCGAGTTTATCAAATATATTTTCCAGTTTTAAGTAGTTTTCAAATTGATAGACAAATTACTTTTGGCCGAGTTATTGAAATATGGATGCAATTACCGTAGAGTTTATCGGGTCATTTTCCAATTTTAAGTACTTTTTTCAAATTGATACAAACACAAATTAACCTCTGACCGAGGTGGGGGTGGGGGGTTACTGCCGTCAGTGCACCTCATGCGGTGCACTGCAGGCATTACTTAAGGTTTTTATAGCGTCCCCTCCGCCATTAGCTGCAACCGATCTCATTCCTTTTGCTGTACCTCCGTTCACATTTTCTTTTGTTCCATCTTACTTTTCACTCTCTTCCTAACAATTGTTTCAAATTGCAACTGCGAGATTTTCCTCCTGTTACATCTTTCAAACCTTCGTGCTTGTTCAGTTTGATACCCAAATTAATCTTTGGCCGAGTTGTTGATATATAGGTTCTGTATACCGTAGACTATATAAGGTCCTTTTTCAATTTAACACTATAATAAAAGACCGACGTCTTTCACCTACCATTAACGGCCGAGCAGCCATTTTGACTGCTTTTATAGAAAAGTATCTAATTGCCCAATAAAATTAGTTTAGTAGTTCTCTTGCGACTTTATATCAGTTAGTATACCATTTACATGGAAATGAGAGAGGAATTACATGATAAGGCTATGTCTACAAATAGTTTATAATAAAAATTCATTGTTTTTATTTTTATTTTCTTTATGATATTATATTTTCATAAAAAATCAACTTCCCGTTTTGTTCCTCTGAATGAAAAATACAGTAATAGCAAAAAGTGTTAAAAAATTCAAAACATAAAAATGTATGTCATGGGAAACCTGTCTCCAATATTGTTTAGGTTTCACTTGGTATTAGCCAAACAATGAGTAAAATCAACATCCATATTGATTTTTGGAAATATTTTTGCTGCTTTGCATATAATATACAGTAGTTATTAAAACTGCAGATACGAATAGGACAAAAAAAAAATACTAGGTCTATGATGGAGAACATTTTTATCCTTACTTCTTGCACAATTTACAAAATACAATTTGTTTAGTTACAGCGGTGCATTTTCCACTCACATATTTCTCACATTTTTTGCAGGTCATAACTGGTTTGTTGTTTTTGCACATGCGGATCTGACATTGCTTCCTTTTCTTATTGGATTTACTTACTGACCTCTTCCAAAATCTCATCAGAATGTTCGTCACTTTCAGTCATCTTTAAATTTGTAAAAGAGTTTGCCAATTCCTCTGCTAATCCAAGATTAAAATCATGACGGCTCAGTTTTTCCCCTGTGACCTCTGAACACAATATCCACGCATTGATATTTGCAAGATCGAGAATACTGTAAAACATATGCATAGGCCAGCGTCTGGAAGGGCACCTTGTGGAATAATTACGTGCCATTTGGTCAAATACATCTACTCCAAATTTGGTTGCCTTATAATACTCAACAGTTTCTGGCTTCTTCTTCTGTCCATCTCCTACTGAAACAGTACGATGAGTATAAAGGCTGTCTTGTTTTTCTTGCTTTGGTATATTGTCAATGTTGTATCCTTATCCTTCAGCAGATGTGTATCGTAGTTTACCTTTCCATGACTATTTGAGGTGGAATTCTTTACGGGCTCGATTCATTGTGCCAACAATACTGGTGTTTTTTTTTTTTAAATGTTCAACTAATTGAAGAGATGTGAAGAAATTGTCAGCTGTGATATATCTACCTTTCCCACTGAATGGTTACATTAGTCGTAGCACAACATAAGCTGATAGGGGTTGATTCCCTAGTCGAAATTCATCTTTCCCCAAGTAAGAAAATGCATTTAACGTATACTTTGATTCTGTATCAGCAGCAAACCAAAACTTTATTTCAAGTTTGTCTGGTTTATTTGCCAAATACTGTAGAAAAGGACATCTGTATTTGAGGGAAATAGTTGTTCATCAATTGTGATCGTTCTCGTGTGGCTTATAAGCGGCTCTGCAGTTCCCAATAAATCTATCCCACACTTCAGAAATGTGTGAGCAAATTTATCTGTGCGTAAACGTTCTGACCTCATTGTGTTTATGTCAAATCTCATAAATCGCATTATCTCTTTGAATCTGTGACGAGGCATTGTATCCCTGAAAAAGGGTGGACCCCATTTCCTTGACCATAAATGATCAATTGCCTGATTCTTTGCCAGAATCCCACGAGCATACATGATTCCCATTGCTGCAAGAATTTTTTCATGGGTTACTTTGTAATTATCGTTTTTCAGGACTCTTCTGCCTTCAGCTTCAGTGCACTTCCTGATGTGTTGAATAATATAATCATCTATGAGTATCCCAAGGGCACTCATGTAGCTGCTTTTTTGTATAAGACGTTTTGGAAAAGAGGTAGGGCCAGGAGTTTCCCTCAATATGTTTTGCTGAGAAAATCTTCCACAGTGTTCAGCTGCATGAGACATTACTTTCCACACCGTACCGCATTTAGCTCTAATCGTGTTTGATGATGAATCTTCGTCTTGAAATCGGAGTTCCTCTGCAGAAGTAAATAATATATATAAAGGATGCAGGAAGATAAAAATTACACAGCAATATTTCACCGCAATATAATAATAATAATAATAATAATAATAATAATAATAATAATAATAATAATAATAATAATAATAATAATAATAATAATAATAATAAAACATGAGAAACAAACATAGCAAAGTTTCTATGAGAAGAAAAATGTTAGCACAATGAAATATATATATATATATATATATATATATATATATATATATATATATATATATATATATATATATATATATATATATATATATATATATATATATATATATATATATATATATATATTATTGTTATTATTATTGTTGTTTGAAATATTGCTGTGTAATTTTTATCTTCCTGCATCCTTTATATATATTAATTTATTTATTTCTATAGAGGAACTCCCATTTCAAGACGAAGATTCATCATCAAACACGATTAGAGCTAAATGCGGTACGGTATGGAAAGTATTGTCTCATGCAGCTGAAGACTCAGGGAGAGAGAGAGAGAGAGAGAGAGAGAGAGAGAGAGAGAGAGAGAGAGAGAGAGCATATGATACTACCCCACATTCGATGTAATCACTTCTGACTCCTCATCGCCCTCAGACTGGCTGACTTCATCATCAGAACTTGATGGTTCCTCTTTCCCTACAATGTACTCATCTTAACTAATTTCCCCGCCAGAATCTGAATCTGAATCTTTCAACAATTCTGCTAATGTTTCATCTTCATCCAAACTTCGACGAGACATATCGATCGTTGGAATGCTGAACGCTTACTAATCTAGCTAAGAAGTGTATGTTGTGATGTAACTGAGCCGGTCTTTCCGTACGCGTCTTATACAGGTTTCCTTCCTAGACACGAGCGAGGCTTGTAGACGGGGCAGTCAAAATGACTGCTTGACCGTTTGTGGTAGTGCGGGCTGTATTTAAAAAAATAACAAGCACAATAATTAAATTCTTTTAGCATAATGAACTACTCAGTAAGTTAGGAAAAGTCATGATGTATCAACTAAATAACGATAATAGTTAAACCATGCAAAGCGTCTCTATTTCCAAAAGCAGTCAAAATGACTGCCTGGACATTCTAGTGTTTAGGTAATGTTCAGTATTGACATTATGGACGGGCATGGAAATTATTATTGTAAAATATTTCATGTACTAATAGCTATTGAGATTTAATCTAAAACACTGTTTTCAGTTATTTAAATTGGATAATGACTCAAATAAACCAAAGTCAAAACTCGTGAGTACTCTGACCTAATTAATGAAACGCGAGTTGTAATTACCGTACGGTCATTCAAACCCATTTTACGATTTTAGGTGCTTTTCCATGCAAACATCATAAAGTGGAATAGAAATTACTTTTTTAAACCGTCAAATGTAATAACAGAAAGGCATTAGCAGTATTCAACAAATGAAAAAATTAACAAAAAAATTAATGCTTAAAATTGCACAGTACCTTATAACTTGTACGTGTTGAGAGAGAGAGAGAGAGAGAGAGAGAGAGAGAGAGAGAGAGAGAGAGAATGGATGGAAATCCAGTCACTCATTCTGACAGGCAACGCTATCGTTACTAAAACAAATATATTTTGATGAAATTCATCAGTGGAAAAAAAACTCGTAATAAAGTTTATTTTCATAAATTTTCTTTACTTCAAAAATTTTTTAATAATAATCTTCGCTAATCCCAAAACAAGGGTGCATTTAAAAAGAGGAAAAAATTATATGGCATATTATTTCTCATCATTACCATAAATAATAAACTTTCCTAAGTTGATAACCTAGGAAGACGTTCATACGCAAATAAAAATCAGTTGAAGTTTTGAAGAAAAAGAAACAACAAGAAAGGCACAAAATTGCATATGACAACCATCACAAACAACCCAGCTATTTCTTCACACTCTGCCACTTCCTTTATAATACTCTCTGACATGAAGCACATTAATTTTTCATTCAAGTGACGGCCGCTGTCCTTTTGAAAGCTTGCCAGCCCTATATTCCTTGGGGAGGTTTAGGCTTAGGCTTACGACGTTCAGGCTCTCTCGGATGGAACAGAAGCTTCTGAGCCAAGTAATGGAAAAGAGGGCGAACTTATTTTCTCCATATTTCACTCACACTTTCGTGCAGCTAGGAATGGCGTGTCACTTTACTGACAGACTCAGATGCTGGCTTTTATTACAAACTCGTGTTTATAAAATGACAGAGCTAATATATATATATATATATATATATATATATATATATATATATATATATATATATATATATATATATATATATATATATATATATATATATATAATATATATATATATATATATATATATATATATATATATATATATATATATATATATATATATATATATATATATATATATATATATATATATATATATATATATATATATATATACATGTATATATATATAATACATACATACATCACCTCATGATATCTTGCTTAGCTATTCATGGAAAGCCAAGACAGAAATGTTATATCATGTGGCTCACGAATTTCAGGATTGCGCAATAAGCTCATTAGCCTGACTTGTTACGCTGAAATCACCCAATCAGGGCGAATCCGGAGACCTGACTTAGCTCGAGGTAAGAGAATTCACGGAAGACGCTGACAGCCTGCTGATATCAAAGACAGAAAATATGTGACAGGTAATTGTTGAATTACTCTAGTGCTTTTACACAAATTACTCTTTACAAATACTATGCGATTCTATTCATATGAGCAGGATATAAGATGAAAATTCGGAATTACAATTATAAGGATAACGACTAAATTATGGTAATTTTCATGACTGTAATGTTATTATTCTAGAAACCAGAATACGTGGTTAAAAACGAACAATGATTTTTGATGTGAAAAGAGTAATTTGTAAATATATATATATATATATATATATATATATATATATATATATATATATATATATATATATATATATATATATATATGTATAATGTATAAAATATATATGTATAATGTATAAAATGCACACACACACATATATATGTATGTATATATCTGTGTGTGTAATATATGTATTCTATATTATATATATATATATATATATATATATATATATATATATATATATATATATATATATATATATATATATATATATATATATATATATATATATATATATATATATATGTATCTAGAGAGAGAGAGAGAGAGAGAGAGAGAGAGAGAGAGAGAGAGATAAATGGATGCATGTTATGTTTGTATATCATTTACTCTTACCTAGCATACCTCTTTCGAGTTTACAGAGTTAATTAGTGTAGATGAAATGATCCTTCAACATATGAAGGGAATGATAGCAGAATATATCCCATCTAATTTTGCTTCGAATGTTAATCTACGCATTTTCCTTTGACCAGTAGCACTAACAGTGAGACAGGCTTCTTTGATTTACATATGTATGAATGATTTAGCAGGAGGTTATCCCTCTGTAGAATATGAGAGAGAGAGAGAGAGAGAGAGAGAGAGAGAGAGAGAGAGAGAAAATCAATTATGTTAAAGTGAATGTGATTTAACCTTGTGCAGAAGAAGACAAGTTATCTAGCATCATTAGTTATGTTTTTATAATATTAGGAAATCCACTCTCTCTCTCTCTCTCTCTCTCTCTCTCTCTCTTTCACGATAGGTACGAAATTTTATAAACATATTCAGAAATCCAACTATGTATCACACTGTACATTCTCTCTCTCTCTCTCTCTCTCTCTCTCTCTCTCTCTCTCTCTCTCTCTCTCTCTCTCTCTCTTACAATAGGTACGAAATTTTATAATAAACATAATTTATAGAAATCCACATATGTTTCATATTCAACAATATTTCTCTCTCTCTTGCTAAGTAACCAATTGGTTTTTAGCCACGTAAAATAAGTCTAATCCTTCGGGCCAGCCCTAGGAGAGCTGTTAATCAGCTCAGTGGTCTGGTAAAACTAAGGTATACTTATTCATTATTCTCTCTCTCTCTCTCTCTCTCTCTCTCTCTCTCTCTCTCTCTCTCTCTCTCTCTCTCTCTTACAATAGGTACGAAATTTTATGTAATCATGATTTTTAGAAATCCAAATATGTTTCACATTTAACAATATTTCTCTCTCTCTCTCTCTCTCTCTCTCTCTCTCTCTCTCTCTCTCTCTCTCTCTTTTTCGATAGATACGAAATTTTATATAATCATGATTTTAGAAATCCAAATATGTTTCTCATTCAACAATATTTCTCTCTCTCTCTCTCTCTCTCTCTCTCTCTCTCTCTCTCTCTCTCTCTCTCTCTCTCTCTGTTTCACGATAGGTACGTAATTTTATATAATCATGATTTTTAGAAATCCAAATATGTTTCACATTCAACAATATTTCTCTCTCTCTCTCTCTCTCTCTCTCTCTCTCTCTCTCTCTCTCTCTCTCTCTCTCTCTCTCTCTCTCTTTCAGATAGGTACGAAATTTTATATAATCATGATTTTTAGAAATCCAAATATGTTTCTCATTCAACAATATTCTCTCTCTCTCTCTCTCTCTCTCTCTCTCTCTCTCTCTCTCTCTCTCTCTCTCTCTTTTATGTAATCATGATTTTTAGAAATCCAAATATGTTTCACATTCAATTTCTCTCTCTCTCTCTCTCTCTCTCTCTCTCTCTCTCTCTCTCTCTTAAAATTCATAATAAACATGATTTACAGAGATCCAAATATGTTTCACACTCAACATTATCTCTCTCTCTCTCTCTCTCTCTCTCTCTCTCTCTCTCTCTCTCTCTCTCTTATTACAATAGGTACGAAATTTTATATAAACATGTTTTATAGAAATCCAGACATATTTCGCCTTCAGTAATATTCCTCTCTCCCTCTCTATCTCTCTATCTCGATGGGTACGAAATTTTATATAATCATGATTTATAGAAATCCAAATACGTTTCACATTCAACAATCTCTCTCTCTCTCTCTCTCTCTCTCTCTCTCTCTCTCTCTCTCTCTCTCTCTCTCTCTCTCTGTCTATGTGTATATAGTATATATATTATTTACACGCAAGGAGATGTTGTAGGTTTTTCTAACACAAAAGAAAAACAAAAACTTAATCTCTCCCATTCTGGCGCAGTGTCTTGCCAAGACCAGTTCTCCTTTGTTAACTTGTATGACGGCCCGACCATCAGACGGGATTTTCCCTTGGAAAATTATGCTTCTGTTTTTCCCCCCTAAATGCTCTCAATTTGCTTAGAGATATCCAGCAATTTTCCCTAGCAAAAAAAGGAACATTTTTTTTATCTAATGCTTGGCCTATTTTCCTTGATGGTTGTAGACACGGCTGCATCACTGGATTCTGAAAGGTCGTTTTTTTTCCTTTTTGGGGTAGATATGGCGTCTGAAGTTTTTTTTTCATTTTTTCCACTTTTCTGGATCGAGGGGAGAATCTTTATTCAAATAAGCGCATGTAATTATGTCTGGATATACTATTTGCACAACAGGTTTATGCCAAAGGCCAAGCTCTGGGACCTATGAGGTCACTCAGCGCTGAAAGTAAAATTGAGAGTAAAGTAGGTTTGAAAGGTGTAACAGGAGGAAAACCCCGTAGTTGCACAATGAATCAATTGTTATGAATGGGTTGAGGAAATTTAAGATGGAAGAAAGAGAATATGACCGGAAGTACAGTCAAAGGAATGAACAGAGTGAGTTGCACTGATGGCACCACCCTCAACAGGGTATCTTACGTATACAAGTAACACCGAGTTAGCAAGCGCGTGTGTATGAACATGTGCGCTTGCTTTAATTATACTTTCTTGTACGTTAACGTACTTTATAAGATAAATAATTAAAATTATTAAATTCAACTTAGAATCAAATCGAAGTCCTCAAAACGAATCTTTCTCATAATGAAAACTAAGCAGTTTGGGGTTGGTCGAAGTGTTTTCAAACTCAAAAGGCCATTTTGTTTTATAGAGTAAAAATGTTCTGAATGCATTTGACAAGATAGTGAACATCCTTTAATAATAATAATAATAATAATAATAATAATAATAATAATAATAATAATAATAATAATAATAATAATAATAATAATAAAGCTACCAGACGGGAATAGCATCAAACACATAGATGAGACAGGATACAAATACCTGGGAATAATAGGAGAGGATATAAAACACCAAGAGATGAAGGACACGATCAGGAAAGAATATATGCACAGACTTAAGGCGATACTCAAGTCAAAACTCAACGCCGGAAACATGACGAAAGCCATAAACACATGGGCAGTACCAGTAATCAGATACAGCGCAGGAGTAGTGGAGTGGACGAAGGCTGAACTCCGCAGCATAGACCAGAAAACTAGAAAACACACGACAATACACAAAGCACTACACCCAAGAGCAAATACAGATAGACTATACATAACACGAAAGGAAGGGGGGAGAAGGCTACTATGCATAGAGGACTGCGTCAACATCGAGAGCAGAGCACTGGGGCAATATCTGAAAACCAGTGAAGAGGAGTGGCTAAGGAGTCCATGGAAAGAAGGACTGATAAACGTAGACGAAGACCCAGAAATATACAGAGACAAGAGAATGAAAAACAGAACAGAGGAATGGCACAACAAACCAATGCACGGACAGTGCATGAGACAGACAACAGAACTGGCCAGCGATGAAACATGGCAATGGCTACAGAGGGGAGAACTCAAGAAGGAAACAGAAGGAATGCTAACAGCGGCACAAGATCAGGCCCTAAGAATCAGATATGTCCAAAGAACAATAGATGGAAATAACATCTCACCCATATGCAGGAAGTGAAATATGAAAGACAAGACCATAAACCACATAGCAAGCGAATGTCCGGCGCTTGCACAGAACCGGTACAAAAAGAGGCATGATTCAGTAGCAAAAGCCCTCCACTGGAGCCTGTGCAAGAAACACCAACTAGCTTGCAGCAATAAGTGGTACGAACACCAACCTGAGGGAGTGATAGAAAACGATCAGGCAAAGACCCTCTGGGACTATGGTATCAGAACAGATACGTGCCAATAGTCCAGACGTGATGTTGATTGACAAAATCAAAAAGAAAGTATCACTCATTGATGTCGCAATACCATGGGACACCAGAGCAGATGAGAAAGAAAGAGAAAAGATTGATAAGTATCAAGACCTAAAAATAAGAATGATATGGAATATGCCAGTGGAAATTGTACCCATAATCATAGGAACACTAGGCACGACCCCAAGAACCCTGAAAAGGAATCTGGGAAAACTAGATGCCGAAGTAGCTCCAGGACTCATGCCGAAAAGTGTGCTACTAGAAAAAGCGCATATAGTGAGAAAAGTGATGGACTCCTAAGGAGGCAGGATGTAACCTAGAACCCCACACTAAAACCACCCAGTCGAATAGAATGACGATGATATACCAAAAATAAAAGAAATAAAAAATAAAAATATATATATATATATATATATATATATATATATATATATATATATATATATATATATATATATATATATATATATATATATATATATATACATATACATATATAATATTAACATATATTATAAAATCCACGTCAGAAGGTGAGTGAAAACTGGGATTTTGAACAAGTACTTTCGTAGTTTATTCTACATTTTATAATATTCTCCAGCACGCGTCCCCTCGTGCTGCATTGGACATATATATATGAATGCTTGAATGTGTGTGTGTAATATAATTTTACTAACAGCAAGTGAAACAGTACATTTCTGATACATAAACAACAAGGTAACGCATTATTCTGTAATACCCTATTATACTTACATTCATGTTTACTTACAAAACATATATCATACCAGCTGGAGAATAATAATTTCATGTAAAACTCGAATGTTTCTGTTGCTCACACTGAGACAGCGAGACAGACAGATACAGACAGATGCAGACAGATACAGACATCCAAATAGATACACACGAAATCTAAAACATTCACCCAAGCGCAAAACGTTTGAAATCGCCAGTGGAATCTTTCCAATTTTTTAAAACGCCCGAAATGAAAACAAAATGAAAACACACTCTCTCTCTCTCTCTCTCTCTCTCTCTCTCTCTCTCTCGACGACTCCCCATAGCTTAGTCTGTCATTCATTCATTCATTCATTCATTCATTTCTCTCCTCAGTCGCTTGATAAATGTAAAAAAATAAAATGTTGCCAGTGACAGCGTTTCCCTTTCAGCAATATTGAAGGCCAGATGACCCTTCCCCCACCTCACCCCCTCTCTCCTACCCCTCAGATACAATTGGAGGGATTCTGTTAGCAGAGAGGGGGGGTTAGGGTCTGTGACATAGGAGAGGGGAAGGGGGCCCTGTGACACAGGAGATTGGGAAGGGGGGGTTTGTGATATAGAAGAGGGGAGGGGGCTCTGTCACATAGGAGAGTGGGAAGGGGGGTCTGTAACATAGGAGAGGGGAGGGGGCTGTGACATAGGAGAGGGGGGGTCTGCCACATATGGGAGGGGAAGGGGCTGTGACATAGAAGAGAGGAAAGGGGGTCTCTGACATAGGAGAGGGAGAGGGGGCTGTGACAAAGGAGAGGGAAGGGGCTCTGTCACACAGGAGACGGGGAAGGGGGTCTGTAACATAGGAGAGGGGAGGGTGCTGTGACATAGGAGAGGGGGAAGGTGGTCTGTAACATAGGAGAGGGGAGGGGCTGTGACATAGGAGAGGAGGAAGGTGGTCTGTAAAAGGAGAGGGGAGGGCTGTGACATAGGAGAGGGGGAAGGTGGTCCGTGAACATGGGAGAGAGGAGGGGGCTGTGACATAGGAGAAGGGGGAAGGGGTCTGTCACATACGGAGGGAAGGGGTGCTGTGACATAGGAGTGGGGGAAGGTGGTCTGTAACATAGGAGAGGGAGGGGGCTGTGACATAGAAGAGGGGAAAGGTGGTCTGTAACATAGGAGAGGGGAGGGTGCCTGTGACATAGGAGGGGGAAGGGGGTCTGTCACATAGGAGAGGGGAGGTGCTGTGACATAGGGGGGGAAGGTGGTCTGTAACATAGGGGAGGGGAGGGTGCTGTGACATAGGAGAGGGGAAGGTGGTCTGTAACAGGGAGAGGGGAGGGGATGTGACATAGGAGAGGGGAAGGGGTCTGTAACAAAGGAGGGATGGGGAGGGGGAAGGGGTCTGTGACATAGGAGAAGGGGGAAGGGGTCTGTCACATACGAGAAGGGAAGGGGATTCTGTCACATAGGAGTGGGGGAAGGGGGTCTGTAACATAGGAGAGGGGAGGGGGCTGTGACAGAGAAGAGGGAAGGGGGTCTGTGACATAGGAGATGGAGAAGGGGGTCTGTGACATAGGAGAGGGAAGGGGCTCTGTCACACAGGAGAAGGGGAAGGTGGTCTGTAACATAGGAAAGGGGAGGGTGCTGTGACATAGGAGAAGGGGAAGGTGGTCTGTAACAGAGGAGAGGGGAGGGGGCTGTCAAATAGGAAAGGGGAAGGGGGTCTGTAACAGGAGAGGGAGAGGGATGTGACATAGGAGAGAAGGAAGGGGGTCTGTAACATAGGAGAGGGAGGGAGGGGTCTGTGACATAGGAAAAGGGGAAGGGGTCTGTCACATAGGAAGGGGAGGGGGCTGTCACAAAGGAGTTGGGGAAGGGGGTCTGTAACATAGGGAGGGGAGGGGCTGTGGCATAGGAGAGGGGAAGGGGTCTGTAACATAGGAGATGGGGAGGGGGGTCTGTGACATAGGAGAAGGGAAGGGGGTCTGTGACATAGGAGAAGGGAGGGGAGGTGCTGTGACATAGGAAAGGGGAGGTGGTTCTGTGACATAGGAGAAGGGGAAAGGGTCTGTAACAGAGGAGAGAGGGGGCTCTATAACATAGGAGAGGGGAGGGGTCTTTGACAAGAGAGAGGAAGGGGTTGACATAGGAGAGGGGAGGGGATGTGACATAGGAGAGGGGAAAGGGGCTGTAACATAGAGAGAGGGGAGGGGGTCTGTAACATAGGAGTGGGGAGGGGGCTGGGACATAGGAGAGGGGAGGAGGCTGTGACATAGGAGAGGGGAAGGGGTCTGTAATATAGTGGAGGGGAGGGGCTCTGTCACATAGGAGAGGGGAAGAGGGGATCTGTAACATAGGAGAGAGGAGGGGGCTGTGACATAGGAGAGGAGGAAGGGGGTCTGTGACATAGGAGAGGGGAGGGGAGGGGGCTGTGACATAGGAAAGAGGGAAGTGGTTCTGTAGCATAGGAGAGGAGAGGGGGCTCTGTCACATAGGAGAGGGGGAAGGGGGTCTGTAACATAGGAGAGGGGGGGGCTGTGACATAGGAGAGGAGGGGTGAAGGGGGGGGGGAAGGGGTCTGTGACATAGGAGAGGGGGGGGACTCTGACATAGGAGAGGGGAAGGGGTCTGTAACATAGGAGAGGGAGGGGCTGTGACATGAGAGAGGGGAAGGGGGTCTGTAACATAAGGAGAAAAGAGGGGCTGTGACATGAGAGAGGGGAAGGGGTCTGTGACATAGGGGAGGGGAGGAGGCTGTGACATAGGAGAGGGGAAGGGGTCTGTGACATAGGGGAGGGAGGAGGCTGTGAACATTGGAGAGGGGGAAGGGGGTCTGTAACATAGAAGAGAGGGAGGGGGCTATGACATGGGAGAGGGGGAAGGGGACTGTGACATAGGAGATGGGAAGGGGTCTGGAGACTGTGACATAGGGGAGGGGAGGAGGCTGTGACATAGGAGAGGGGAAGGGGACTGTGACACAGGAGAGGGGAGGGACTGTGACATAGGAGAAGGCGAAGGGGTTTTGTTACATAAGAGAGGAGGGGCTGTGACATAGGAGAGGGGGAAGGGGGTCTGTGACATAGGAGAGGGGGAAGGGGGTCTGTGACATAGGAGAGGGGAGGGGGCTGTGACATAGGAGAGGGAAGGAGGCTGTGGCATAGGAGAGGGGGAAGGGGGTCTGTAGCATAGTAGAGGGGAGTCTGTCACATAGGAGAGAGGAGGTGGTCTGTGACATAGGAGAGGAGGAAGGGGTCTGTGACATAGGAGAGGAGGAAGGGAGTCTGTGACATAGGAGAGGGGAAGGGGCTGTGACATAGAAGGGGGGAAGGGGGTCTGTGACATAGGAGAGGGGGGGAGGCTGTGACATAGGAGAGGAGGGGGTCTGTGATATAGGAGAGGAAGGGGTCTGTGACATAAGAGAGAGGAGGGGGCTCTGTAACATAGGAGAGAGGAGGATGCTGTGACATAGGAGAGGGGACGGGGCTGCGTCACAGGAGAGGGGGAATGGGGATCTGTAACATAGGAGAGAGGAGAGGGCTGTGACATAGGAGAGAGGAAGGTGGGTCTGTGACATAGGAGACGGGAAGGGGGTCTGTGATATAGAGGGGGAAGGGGTTCTGTGGCATAGGAGAGGAGGGAGGTGACATACATTACAGACCCCAGTTCGTCCCCCAGGTCCCTCAGTGTGGCACCTCTGATGTCTACCAGAGAATTGCTAATGCATCTTCCGGTATATTTTGCATCTTCCAATCTTGGATGGTCTGGGATGCATCTTAGATATTTCTCGAGCTTATTCTTAAACACATCTACGCTCACTCCTGGTATGCTTCTCAGATGAGCTGGTAGCGCATTGAATAGACGCTGCATTATCGATGCTGGTGCGTGGTGAATTAATGTCCTGTGTGCTTTCCTCAGTTTTCCTGGTATAGTTTTGGGCACTATTAATCTACCCCTGCTTGCTTTTTCTGATATTTTTTGCTCCATGATGTTTTCAGTAATTCCTTCTATCTGCTTCCATGCCTGGATTATGATGTAGCGTTCTCATCTCCTTTCAAGACTATATAAGTTTAAGAACTGTAGTCTTTCCTAGTAGTCAAGGTCCTTAACTTCTTCTGTTCTAGCTGTAAAGGACCTTTGTACACTCTCTATTTGTGCAATATCCTTTTGGTAGTGTGGGTACCATATTATATTGCAATATTCAAGTGGACTATGTAATGTATGTTTTATAAAGCATAATCATGTGTTCGGCTTTTCTTGTTTTGAAGTGCCGAACAACATTCCCATTTTTGCTTTGCATTTTGCCAATAGTATTGCTATTTGATCATTGCATAATATATTCCTATTCAGCATCACACCAAGGTCTTTAACTGCTTCCTTATTTGTGATTGTCTCATTATTAGGTCCTTTATATGCATATAGCATTCCTTCTTTATCACCATAGTTTATTGATTCAAATTTATCAGAGTTAAATACCATCCTATTTATCTCTGCCCATTTATATATTTTGTTTAGGTCTCTTTGTAGTGAGTTCCTATCTTCATCACAAGTAATTTCTCTACTTATTCTTGTGTCATCGGCGAAACTTCTCACTACTGAGTCCATACCATTACTGTCTATGTTTGCAATCATAATCACAAACAGCAATGCAGCTAACACCATACCTTGTGGCACACCAGATATTACCGTAGCTTCATCCGATTTCTCGTCGTTTGCAATCACTATCTGTTTTATGTTTTGCAAAAATTCTTTTATCCATCTTCCTACTTTGTCCACAATGTTGTTTTCTAATTTTTTTCGCTAATATATTATGGTCCACCTTGTCAAAAGCTTTTGCAAAGTCTAGGTAAACCACATCTGTATCTTTTTCATTTATCATATTTTTATATATGCTTTCATGGTGGACTAACAGTTGGGTTTGTGTAC
>NC_089746.1:6097194-6107194 GCF_040412425.1 Macrobrachium rosenbergii | reverse complement strand
GTGTATTCGAAACAGGAAATTCCACTCATAGCTCCCTCTTGATAGCTACCTCCCAAAAGGCACTAAAGTGAGATTCACGTAAAATTTGGCTGACGAAGTTTGCTGATGTTGAAGCTGATGCTGATGCTTTGGCCGGGCGCATCTTGCTCATACTTCGCAGCCCATTTAACCCCCTCTCTCTCTCTCTCTCTCTCTCTCTCTCTCTCTCTCTCTCTCTCTCTCTCTGTCGCTGTTGCTATGGGCACATCAAAGCTTGATTCTGCTGCAGCGAGAGCTAGCTAGAGAGGATCACGAGCAGTGTAGAAACAAAGATTAAATTCTTTGGACAATCAAAGGGCAGCGACGATCCGTGCGAGAGACACGGGGTGACTGAGCCCAGTATTATTTTAACACTGGGTTTATAAACGTAAACACTGAGTGAAGGGATGTATTTAAAAACACGTATTCATGCAAGAAGCGCCTTTATCTAGAAAGGGAGGTTTTAATTCTTTCATAATGCGATTTTACTGCAAAAAGAGTTTTATTTAAAGTGAGTTTTTTTGCGCGAGTGTTCTTTGAATTGGAGTACTGTTTACGAGAGTTTTCCCCTAATGAAAGTGCCGGTAACTGCGTGTTTTTTTTTATGTAGGAATTGTATAATGTGAATTTTCGTTTTGGATAGGAGACAAAATAGCAGTGTTCCAAACAGGCCGCTAAGTTTGGATGACTTATAACTTCACTTACAAAATACTTAGGCAATTCGGTCTTAATGGTTTACGTAGGACTATTTCTTATATATCTGACTGGTCTCACCGATATCAAATATATCGCATAAAGCATGAAATATGGTACCTAACATTTTCTTTGGCTAATAATAATAATAATAATAATAATAATAATAATAATAATAATAATAATAATAATAATAATAATAATAATAATAATAATAATAATAATAAGGCATTCGCAACTTCGTATATGAACTGTTGCTCATTAAAAATCAAATTTACTGAAAGAATTCTGGACTTCTGAGAAAGAATTCTGGACTTTTGATGGACAAGACTACATCAATTATTCTGCGAGAAACTACAATGCCTCCAGGAACGACACAGAAATAACGCTCTTTTGTAACTCAAGTCACACAGCCCTTGGGAACACGGCTCGGATTACGCTATTTTGTGACTCACGTCGGAATATCGCCGCCAGCCAGCTGTCTCCCATTGATCAAGTTCGACCTCAGGGGAAAAGGGATGCATACGGAATGCCACGAAAGGTCAAATGGTCACGACGACGAAGACAGAACGGTAATACTTCAGCCTTAAGAACGCCGGGGGCGCCGAGAGCGGAGAGAATTTCTGCCATCCGCAGGTACTGCGGAATACGGAATGACCTCTTTACGTAGGTCACAGAGAGACGCGGGAATTATAGTTTAATGATGGTCTGTAGAAATGCCTGACTGTTTGATGTGTTAAAAGCTGCGTCTCGATTTTCAAGAGGAAGCGAGGAATTTGGAGCGTTGGAAACCAGTATAAGACTCGAATTCATGTTCGATTCCCTCTGGGTATGGTTGTTCTCTCTCTCTCTCTCTCTCTCTCTCTCTCTCTCTCTCTCTCTCTCTCGAAGGATTTAGGGCACTTGAAAACAGTCTAAGACTTGAATTCATGTTAGATATCCTCTGGCATGGCTCTCTCTCTCTCTCTCTCTCTCTCTCTCTCTCTCTCTCTCTCTCTCTCTCTCTCACTTTAGAAGGATGTGAATCGTTGGAGAACAACCAGGAACTGATTTCACCTTCGATTTCCAGTGGTTACGATTTTTTAAATCTATCTCTCTCTCTCTCTCTCTCTCTCTCTCTCTCTCTCTCTCTCTCTCTCTCTCTCTCTCACACACACAGACTTTTGGAAAATTGAGAGAAATTCCTTTTTCCAAAACACTATCAATGGGAAATCAATTTTCAAAGACCGTAAAAACATTACTTGCCTCCAACCAGTCTTTTCAGCAAGAGGAATATTGGGATCAACAACAAGGGTTGATTATTCCCATCCGGTTTGGTTAACTAATCAAATGTTTGTTTAATGATTTATCTCGATTCATATAGATCCCCTTCAGGATCCTTATTGCGTCTGCTGTGACGATATTGTGGTTAATAAAGGCTGAATCAACAATGGCCTGGTTCGAATCTTGAAAAGAGGAGAGCCGGCACAAAGGAGGGTTAAGGAATTACTACTACTGGATAACACAGCTGGGAGTGGCGGAATTGTTCGAGCTGATAATAGTTGATATTGGAATCAGGTTTCTGAGGTGGGTTAAGTATTTGTGACAGATGTGTATTAAAGCAGTGATGGCGTGGGTACACACACGCACATACACACACACACACACACACACACACACACACACACACACACACACACATATATATATATATATATATATATATATATATATATATATATATATATATATATATATATATATATATATATATACAGTATATATATACTGTATAATATATATACGTATATATGTATATATATATATATATATATATATATATATATATATATATATATATATATATATATATATATATATATATATATTATATACAGTATATATATATATATATATATATATATATATATATATATATATATATATGTGTGTGTGTGTGTGTGTGAATTTTTATCACACTTGTATTCAGAAACTTCAAGTTACAAATGTTTAATATCCAGTCCATATATATATATATATATATATATATATATATATATATATATATATATATATATATATATATATACATATATATATATATATATATATATATATATATATATATATATATATATATATATATATATATATATATATATATATATATATAGTCTATCCAGAATTGCAGTTTCAGGCTATATTCCAAAACGAAAAAAATGTTTTCTTGGATCATACCAGTTCCTCAGTCTGTCAGGTTACGTCTCATATTTCATTCCCTGATGGAAGCAGAAAAGCAAGATGGCATTACCCGACCTGCTGATGCTTTTTTTTTGGGGGGGGGGCTTTTCCTAAATTCAGGTTTTCCTAACCAAAGGGGAAAAACATTGGTCGTTGGAGGATGCAGGTTTCAGCGTCTCTCCCATAACCACGGGATAAAAGTATTGACCTGATTAAAATATCCTGACTGTTCGGGAAATTTCCGAAAAAGTCTTTCCTCAATCTTTCCTAAGAGGGTTAGAACTGGAATGGAATATAGAGTGTAGGCCAAAGGCCAAGCGCTAGGACCTATGAGGTCATTCAGCGCTGAAAGGAAAATTGAGAGCAAAAGGTTACAGAGGTGTAACAGGAGGAAAACCTTGCAGTTGCATTATGAAATAAACGTCAGGAGAGGATGGATAGCAAGATGGAAGAAAGATGATATTAATGGAGGTTCATTAAAAGGAATGAAAGGGGTTGCAGCGAAGGCCGAAGGGACGCTGCAAAGAATCTTTAGTAATGCCTACAGTGCACCCCCGTGAGGTGCACAGACGGCACTTGCCCCCTTACGGGGTGTTTAGAACTGAGATTGACTTTCACCTCATTTAATTTAAAAATTTTTTATATCAAATATAAGTAACTCGTCTTCAGAATTAAATATCTTGACTATTCGAAGAATTTTTCGAAAGATTTTTTCCATAATCATTCCGAAGAGGTTTAGAATTAAAATTGACTCTGCTCTTTTTAGGTTGAAAATTCCACGAAAATAAATCTAAGTAACTCGTCTTCAGATTTAAGTTTCCTTATTTTTACAGTGACATAATTTGACTGCTTTCAAATGAAAGAAAGCAAGATTTCTTTGAAATGATCCTGAGTTACATTTCACTGTTACAAATTTACTTCCACCTCATTTAGTAAATATTTTTTTATGATAACACATCTAAGTAACTCGTCTTTAGAATTAAGCTTCCTTGTCTTCCCAGTTGCAGAATTTTACTGTCATTTTAAGCAGGCAACATTTCTTTGAAATTATCCTGAGCCACAATTCACTGTTAAAAACTGTGAATTGAAAATGAATGAAAATTTTAATAAGATTGAAAGCCCCATTTCCTTGGAGAAACATTGTCTCAATGTGAGTAACTATAAAACGTAAAAAATCAGTGCAATGTAAAATCATTTTTTTTAATCTTCATTAATTTTAAACAAAAAAAAAAAGAAACATCAAAAATAAGTCTCGAGTCTTTAATATCAAACCCTAACCACTTTAAATAAAAAAGTCTTATCAAAAACAAGTCTGGAGCCTTTTTCTAAGTCCAAGCCTTAACCCTGCGTATATTTTTCTACTCGGTAAAAAAAATATAAAAATGCAAATAACCTCTGAATTTTAAACAAAAATGTTTCTCGACAAACCGATCCCGCAACATACATGGACCACGTCCTGGGGCCACTTATTAATGAGCATATGTTGAATGTTTAGAACATAACATCGGAAATTATTATTATTATTATTATTATTATTATTATTATTATTATTATTATTATTATTATTATTATTATTATGAAATCGGCAGGGCTGAGGGGGGGAGGGAAGCGTGAGAGTGAACAGAAGTGGAAACGCTTCATAGGGAATTCCTTTTGTGTCTAGCGATTATTGCACTCTGGAAAAGGGAGAAATATTAGATCTTTTTTTTTTTGGTATTAATCATTTTCATGTTTTTTATAGCGTCGAATCATAGGTTCCAAACAATGGAAAAGCGGTCATTATTTTGTAGTTTGGCCGAAAAAATATGGGGAAAAGAGATCTGTTTTATTCGAGAATAAAAAATGGTTAATTATGGCCGACCCCAAAAAAAAAAAAAATACAGGAAAATGTTTATCGATTTGGGTAAAAAAAAATTTAATAACTTTTTTGCTTCATGTTTATTGTAGTCTGAAATTTTAAATCCTCAAAAAACAGTATTGACGATAACCATCTTTTCTATTGCAATATACGTAAACTGGTTAAATATACACATTGAAATGATCAGATTTTTAGTAGAAATGAATCATATAAAATTAGGGGAATGGAGCTAATATAGACATGATTTTTAAAAATGTGCGTTCGTAAATCTTTGATCCAGAAGGAGGATGCCAGTGATATATACGATCTGGGCAAATGAATAAGTTAAATTCTCGCTTTCTCTCTCTCTCTCTCTCTCTCTCTCTCTCTCTCTCTCTCTCTCTCTCTAATCCAGACAACGGAAATAATTTGAAACGCCCTTATCACGACCAAATTAATACCTCAATGAACTAATTACTCTATAAATGATAAGACCTGACTGCTAAGCAGAGAGAGAGAGAGAGAGAGAGAGAGAGAGAGAGAGAGAGAGAGAGAGAGAGAGAGAGAGAGAGAGAGAGAGAGAATAATTCGAAGCAGCCTGGTCACTATAATACCAACACTTCTATGAACTAATAACCCTACAAATAATAAGACCTGCCAGTTAAGCATCCAAAGAGAGAGAGAGAGAGAGAGAGAGAGAGAGAGAGAGAGAGAGAGAGAGAGAGAGAGAGAGACTGGAATTGGTGGGAGGAGGAACCCACCCAAACCACCTGCGTGGCACAGAGCAACGTCCAATAATTAATCATCAGTTCCAGAAGCCGAACACGCCACTAATCTGGAAGCAATCCAGGGCCGGTTTCCATAATGATGAGGAAATAATGTCCCGCCTGTGACGCTCGTTATTAACGCCAACTGATCGGTGCTGCCCGTTGGATTGTAAGTGGGAGGGTAAGGGAGGAGAGAGAGAGAGAGAGAGAGAGAGAGAGAGAGAGAGAGAGAGAGAGAGAGAGAGAGAGGGTGAGGGAGGAGACAGAGAGAGAGAGAGAGAGGAGAGAGAGAGAGAGAGAGAGAGAGAGAGAGAGAGAAAGAGAGAGAGAGAGAGAGATTATAGAGAAAGGGGTGGTGGAGAGAGAGAGAGAGAGAGAGAGAGAGAGAGAGAGAGAGAGCAGGAGTTATGAAGAGAAGAGACAGACAGACAAACAGACAGAGATTGTGGAGAAAAGAGGTGATGAAGAGGAGAGAGAGAGAGAGAGAGAGAGAGAGAGAGAGAGAGAGAGAGAGAGAGAAGGGATGAGGAAAGACCGACAGACAGTGACAGACACAGATTGGAGAGAAAAAGAGAGAGAGAGAGAGAGAGACAGAGATAAAGATTAGATAGACATAGTAGAGAGAGAGAAAGAGATATAGAGAAAGACCATGGACTTCCTCTACGAAAGGAGAAACAGATCCAGACAACTGAAGCAAAGGAATAAAGAGAGGAATAAAAAAAGAAGAGAAATCCCAAAAGAAAAAAAGAGGAAATGGGGGAAGAGTATCACCTTTAAGTAAGATGATGTCACTGAACCAAAACATCAGGGAACAAAAGCCTTGAGAGAGTTTCTCCTTTGAGTAGAGGCAGGCAACCACTACCGCAGTAACAGGATTCAATTGGGGGAAAGGAGAGAGAGAGAGAGAGAGAGGGGGGGCAGGGAGGGAGGGAGAGAGAGAGAGAGGGAGGAAGAAAGAGGGAGGGAGAGAGGGAGAGAGAGAGGGAAGAAAGAGGAGAGAGAGGGAGGAGGGAGGGAGAGAGAGAGAGGGAGGAAGAAAGAGGGAGAGAGAGGGGGAGGGAGGGAGGAGAAGATAGAGAGAGAGAGGGAAGGAGGGAGGGAGGGGAGGGAGAGAGAGGGAGGGAGAAAGAGGGGAGAGAGGGAGGGAGGGAGAAAGAGGAAGAGAGAGAGAGGGAGGGAGGGAGGGGGAGAGAGAGAAAGAGGAAGGGAAAGAGAGAGGGAGGGAAAGAGAGAGAGGAGAGGGAGGGAGAGGGAGATAGAGAGAGGAGAGGGAGGGAGAGAGAGAGGAGAGGGAGGAGAAAGAGGGAGGGAGAGAGAGAAGGAGGGAGGGAGGGAGAGGAGGAGGGAGGGAGAGAGAAAGAGAGGATGAAACGGAAATGAAGACTAATTTCTATTGGGTTTTAGAATGGGCAAAGCACTCACTCTCTCTCTCTCTCTCTCTCTCTCTCTCTCTCTCTCTCTCTCTCTCTCTCTCAGTTCATCAACCGCTCCCCCTCTAACAATGACGTCCAGTAACGGGATTATCATCATCATCATCAAAATCACCACCACCTTATCTGTTTGACGTTTCATCTCGGAAGCCAATTTTACCGAGAATGAGAATATAATAATATTTCTACCTCAGCTCCATCATCTCCTGACCAGATCTCGAAGCTTATGATAATGATGATGAGATTAGGGAAGAAGAAGAAGAAGAAGAAGAAGTAGAAGAAGAAGAAGACATGGTAGATGCTGAGAGATGAAGAAAGGTTCTCTCTCTCTCTCTCTCTCTCTCTCTCTCTCCTCTCAAGAGGTACTTTTGATCGTATGACGCACGGTCCTTCTATAAATGAAGTATAATAACGAGATTATCATTACCTCAGCCTTATACCTTTAACTTTTCCTTGCCCTCTCTCTCTCTTTCTCTCTCTCTCTCGCTCTCTCTCTCTCTCTCTCTTTGTCTTTCAGGGAAAAGTTCAATTGGAAATGTAGATATATTTCTATCAGGTTTCACCATGGGCATGACACGCTCTCTCTCTCTCTCTCTCTCTCTCTCTCTCTCTCTTTAGTCAGCAGGCTTCTCTAACATCATCAGCATCATCAGCAGTTAAGAAAAAAGGAGAAACGAGTTGGAGAGATGTTATCCCCCCATATGTTGAATTAGGGTCGATCACTGGAGAGCGAATAGCAGCATCCAAAATGTCCCCTCTGCCACAGGCCTTCTTTTAAATTGACAAGGGCTTCGAGGTTTTGTGAATTTTCGGAAAAGTCTCACATTTTTTAGAAATTCTTGGGAAAACGTTAATTGTACAGAACAATTAAGAAAAAATTCTTCTTGCAAAGGCCAAATATATACTTTTTAGGAGTAGAACTGAAACAAATAGAAAAAGAGCTTTCAAGTACTGGACATTTGAAAATGAAAAACATAGGTGACTTCAGCCCTTCTACTCTCTCTCTCTCTCTCTCTCTCTCTCTCTCTCTCTCTCTCTCTCTCTCTCTCTCTCTCTCTCTCTAATATAATAAAATTAAAATCCTAAATCATCAGGGAAAGTTAATGCCAATTGTAATTACATCTGCCCGAGCCAGGATTCAAACCTATGCCTTTGCTTTCGATGCACAGGTATTGAATTGAATATAGAGTTTATGCCAAAGGCCAAGCACTGGGACCTATGAGGTCATTCAGCGCTGAAATGGAAATTGAGAGTAAAGAGTAAAAGGTTTGAAAGGAGGAAAACCTCGCAGTTGCACCATGAATTAACTGTTAGGAGAGGATGGAAAGTATGATGGAAGAAACAGAATATGAAAGGAGGTACAGTAAAATGAACGAAAGGGGTTGCAACTAAGGGCCGAAGGCACGCTGCAAAGAACCTTAAGTAGTGCCTATAGTGCACCGCATGAGGTGCACTGACGAAACTACCATCCCTACGGGGGATACACGGGTAAGGAGTTGACTTATCTGTTCAGCTTTCAATAAAACACACGAAGTTTCCATACTCTCAAGTATTAAGCCGAAAATACCCCTTGATATCGAATTCACGGTACCCTGGGAATAGCGTACACTCAGAGGGAATTATACGTGATAAATGATTCTGCCGCAGTCAGGATTCGAACCAATGCCTTTATATTTTTATACAAAGGTAGACTGTCGAATTATCATTCGTTCCGTTGACATCTGCAAAAAAAAAATTATATTTAGACACTGAGAGAGAGAGAGAGAGAGAGAGAGAGAGAGAGAGAGAGAGAGAGAGAGAGAGAGAGAAAGGGGGTGGTGGAGACAGAGAGAGGGAGATTGTAGAGAAAGGGGTGGTGGAGAGAGAGAGGGAGATTGTAGAGAAAAGGGGTGATGACACTGAATATTAGAACAAGTTGAAAAAGTAATGAACCAACTGGAGAAGGGAAATGGGTCCTTCAAACACTAATAGACTGCTCTTTCTCAAAATGTCACACTTCGCTAAGATAATGCTGTATGGAATGAACTTTCAAATCCTGATTACAGCCAAAGTTCCCTGGATTGGTCCTTGGCTCATAGGCAGTTACCATCTTTAAATAAAAAAAGAAACAAGTAAATAATGGGCCGCTTTCAGCCACGGCCCGGTGGTGACCTGTCCTATAGCGTTGCCAGATGCATGATTACGGCTAACTTTAACCTTAAAAAAATAAAAACTACTGAGGCTAGAGGGCTTCAATTTAGTATGTTTGATGGCTGGAGGGTGGATGATCAACATAACAATTTGCAGCCCTTGAGCCTCAGTAGTTTTTAAGATCTGAGGAAGGACAGAAAAAGTGAGAACAGTAAAGTGCGGACGGACAGACAAAGCCATCTCAGTAGTTTTCTTTTACAGAAAACTAAAAGGAAATTCATTGAAATTTAAAAAAAAAGTGGCATTTCAGCCACAAAAAAAACATACCCACGAGAAACGACATCCAGCATTTCAGAATAGTTTTAGAAAACAACTATTCTTTCTAAATCCTCATCTCAGAGCAGCTTCAGAGCGCATCTATCCCTTCTGTAACTCGCTAACAAAAGTAAAACGCCTTTTCCAACAGACTGTCTTAACAAGAATCTAATCAAAACTTTAGTCGAGTGTTAATGTTCGTTTTTAATACCAAGTCTAAAACTGTGGCTGTAAAATAAGGGGATATGGGTAACTTGTGGGTGCGAAGTTGGACTAAGAGTTTCTGTTACTGCCATAATCCCTAGATATTAGATTCCCTCCTATGAAAGTTTAATGAAATACATTTCTCTCTGGAAGTTTAGAGATCAGTGGATACATAATTTATTGTTACCTCTAAAGAACATTCATTTGAAAAGAAACATGGCCACGTCTCTATTCCAGCAAAATAGATGAGAGAGAAACAATAAAAAAATAAACCGAAATCTTTGGAAACGTTGAAGCTTGATAAAATATCCTAAGAGGCATAATAGTTAGCGATTATTTCATGGACTGGCTAGATACCATTAAAAATTAATAGTACAGAGAGAGAG
>NC_089746.1:6087194-6092194 GCF_040412425.1 Macrobrachium rosenbergii | reverse complement strand
TGAATGCTTCCGGTGTAAATAGAATTAATTATTATTATTATTATTATTATTATTATTATTATTATTATTATTATTATTATTATTATTATTATTATTATTGAAATCGATGAATAGTCATTAATGAAACCTATATTTCTATTTTCTTTTATTATACACATTTTATAATCTAATTATGCCTTGCTAACTGCATGAGAGAGAGAGAGAGAGAGAGAGAGAGAGAGAGAGAGAGAGAGAGAGAGAGAGAGAGAGAGAGAGAGGCGGGGGGCGGGGGGATGCGGTGGAAATAGCGTGAATTCCTTGTGAGAATGAACTCATATGGGCAAGATGCTAAGGCGTCTGCAACGGGGAGAGAGAGAGAGAGAGAGAGAGAGAGAGAGAGAGAGAGAGAGAGAGAGAGAGAGAGAGACTTCCGAAGAAGGGCGTGTCTATGTGATATGGGATTTCAGAAAAACCATATATGAGAGAGAGGGAGAGAGAGACTTCAAAAAATGGGCGTGACCATGTAAGAGATTTCAGAAAAAAAAGTATGAGAGAGAGAGAGAGAGAGAGAGAGACAGAGAGAAAGATTCAAAGAAAGGTGTGCCTATGTGGTAAGGGATTTCAGAAGAGACGTATGAGAGAGAGAGAGAGAGAGAGAGAGAGAGAGAGAGAGAGAGAGAGAGAGAGAGAGAGAGAGAGAGAGAGAGAGCCATCCAAAGAAGGGCGTGTGCCTATGCGGTAAGGAATTTCATAAAAAAAAACGCATCTCCCCAAAAAACAAGTTAATTGACACACTCCCACAGAATTCCTCTCTCGTCCTGTTTTGATCCAGAATCGTTGTTGCCCTGGCGATGCCTTTCGAGTATAGTCTAGAAGGCATATTGTTACTTACGCCAAGGAGTTATGTAGTTTCATTGTCCTTTGCCTAGGTGTCTGTCAGTCTAGGTGTCCGTATGTTAGGAAGATTAAATGAAACCTAATAAAAGTTTTTTTACTTTTTTACATATAATTAGTTTCATGGTCCGCTTACCAAAGTTTATAAAATGAAAGTTGTAAAATAATTCAGAATTACCCAAGAATATGAATAATATAATTTGTAGGACGGTACAGAATTTTCCAAACTTATAAATAACATAATTTGTAAAACAATTCAGAATTACCCAAACATATAAATGATATAATTTGCTGAACAATTCAGAATTACTTAAACATATGATATAATTTGCAGAATAATTCAGAATTACCTAAACATATAAATGATATAATTTTTAGAATAATTCAGAATTACCTAAACGTATAATTGATGTAATTTGCAGAATAATTCAAAATTACCTGAACATACAATTGATGTGATTTTCAGAATAATTCAGAATTACCTAAACATATAAATGATATAATTTGTAGAATGAATCAGAATTATCCAAACATATAAATTATATAATTTGCAGAATAATTCAGAATTACCCAAACATATAAATGATATCATTTGTAGAATAATTCACAATTACCTAAACATATAATTGATATGTAGAATAATTCAGAATTACCTAAACATATAAATGATGTAATTTGCAAAATTACCCAAACATATAAATTATATAATTCTTAAATAAAGAAGGCTAAAAATAATATTAGCTTTCACAAACGCTCTCCTACCCCCTAAAAAAAAAGTGGAATATGTATACACACGTAGATAAATTAACCTTATTATGCAATTACGAAACAAATTGGTAAATGCATGTATAGGTATACAAAAATCCTCATTATATTATACCGTAAACAGAACAAACAACAACACCTAATCATATATAAAAAAAAGAATAAGTCGACATGTAAACGCTGCTGCCTTTCAAACCGGAAAAATTTACTTCCGGCTGGGTCGCCAGCCCCATCGCTTCCACCATCCGGTTTAAAATTCGAATGAAACAATTACGCTCGATTACGCGGAAGGCTGAAAGTGTGAAAGGTCGCGGGGGCGGGGGAAGCGGGCAGAAACGTTTCCGGAGGGAAATTCTGAAAAGGCAGCAACAGATCCTGCAAATGTTTTTCTTTTATCTTTTTTTCTTTCGAATGAAGTAAATGTTTTCCTTTCTTTTTAGTTTTCTGTCAAAGGAAACTATTGTGCCGGCTTTGTCTGTCCATCCTCACTTTTTCTGTCCGCTCTCAGATCATAAAAACTACCGAGGCTAGAGGGCTGCAAATTGGTATGTTGACCATCCACCCTCCAATCATTAAACATATGAAACTGCAGCCCTCTAGCCTCAGTAGTTTTTATTTCATTTAAGGTTAAATTTAGCCATAATCGTGCGTTGGCAACGATATAGGACAGGCAACCAAAGGGCCGTGGTTAAAGTTTCATGGGCCGCGGCTCATACAACATTATACCGAGACCACCAAAAGATAGATCTATTTTCGGTGGCCTTGATTATACGCTGTACAGAAAACTCGATTGCGCTGAAGAAACGTCGGCGCATATTTTACTAGTTTTTTCTTTCTTCCGTATCCATCAAACGTTTTTCTGCCTTTCTTTCTTTTCTTTCTCTCTTTCTTTTGATTTCGTTTGTGCGTTGGTCCGATTTCGAAATTTGCGAAAGAACCTCAGAATACAGTTTAGGCATATTTTTTTTATTTTCTCTCTCTCTCTCTCTAAATTACAGAAACATAGGCAGACAAACATATATACACACACACACGCATATATACATACATATATATATATATATATATATACATATATATATATATATATATATATATATATATATATATATATATATATATATATATATATATATATATATATATATATATATATATATATATATATATATATATATATATATAAATATATATATATATATATATATATATATATATATATATATATATATATATATATATATATATATATATATATATATATATATATATATATATATATATATATATATATATATATATATGTATATATATGTGTGTGTGTGTATTGTGTGTCTGCCTTGTGTTTCTCTCTCTCTCTCTCTCTCTCTCTCTCACACACACCTTCCAGACAAATGTCGACCAATAATATTAATAAAAAAATATATATATATATATATATATATATATATATATATATATATATATATATATATATATATATATATATTTTTATATGTTTCCTGGTGCATGGATCTTATGACTCCACAATTATTATTTATAAAATAAGATACCCAGGACATATAAAACACAAACAAAAAAAGAAATTTTTTATAAAAATAGTTATATTTGATAGCACACAAGGTCAAAAGGAAAATTAACTGAAAATACGGTAAATTACATCCTCCCGAAGGGGGAGCTTGGGAATGCCAACACGGAATGTCAGTTTTCTGAAACGATATTTGGACCCACGTTTGCTGGAATTTGGGGATTGAATTACTTGCATGAAGGCGCCAAGGACTCCCCGAGGCGTTACTTATAAGATCATGCCTGGCTGAACCAAAAAAAACACAAAAGTTATAGGCAGAAAAAAAGAGGTGACGTGTTTTGGGTACATTAACATTTGTAGGGCGTAATGACGAACTATCATGGACAAATGGAGATGGGTTAATGCCGAATGATGAAAAGGCCGCCGTTTAATGTCACAATTTCCCAGCTCTCGACGGGTGGAAAAAAATACACGTGGCGAGCGGAAGAGGAGGGCAGGGGCAACGGCCTGCAGATTCGGCATTAACTTATACTGTCCTGGCTTGATAGCTCAGTGGACACGACTAGAACGTCGACTGAAAACAGTCAAAGCCAGATTAGAAACTAATATTCTGTGTCGTTGGTTCGAGAAAGGAGAACTTTCGGCAGCACCAGTCCATTTATCACATAATAAAATGTCCATCTGTAGCTTCATGACTCGGTGATTTCAAAAAAAGAGGTGCGGGTTCCAAAACGTCGAACTATCATGGTGGAGATATTCCAGAAGTAGCGCTCTCGACGGGTAAAAAATACAGCAGATTCGATTAACTTATACCTCTCTTGATAGCTCAGTGGGTAGAACATTTGTAAGCTGTCGTTGGATCGATTTTTTATCACTATATATATATATATATATATATATATATATATATATATTATATATATATATATATATATATATATATATATATATATATATATATATATATATATATATATACTATATATATATATATATACTGTATATATATGTGTGTGTGTATATATATATATATATACACATACATACATACATACATAACTACAGTTAAAAAAAGCAGAGGGAAAAGTTACAACACCTGGACAAAATTATAAAATATAATAAGGTATAACAGAGAAGGTCCTAAAACAATACAGTAGAGCATTAAGGTATAAAGTCTAACCCGGCTGTTTCTTAAAGTCAGTTTTTGTGGAATAGTCGGTTTCCGGCAACGAGTGGCCTTACTTGACAACTGTCCCCACGACGCAAGACTAGAGAAAGAAAAAATGATAAAATTATCCATCTTGCTAATAATGTCAACTACTGCAATATCATAGATAATTAAGAGATGAATTCTACAAATTATTACTTTAGAAGCTTGAATTTAAAATCAATGGCCCCTGTGGCAATGTTCCACATGAATGAGGTTCATCCTCTGAATAATAATAATAATAATTGAATTGAACATAAAATTTAGGTCAAAGGCTAAGCAATAGGACCTATGAGGTCATTCAGCGCTGAAAGGGAATTTGACAGTAAGAAGGTTTGAAAGGTGTAACAGGAGGAAACCATCAAAGCAGTTGCACTGTGAATTAATTGTTAGGAGAGGGTGGAAAGTAACATGGAAGAAAGAGAATATGAAAGGAGGTACAGTAAAAGGAATGAAAGGGGTTGCAGCTAGGGGCCGAAGGGAAGCTGCAAAGAATCTTGAGTAATACCTACTGAATAATAATAATAATAATAATAATAATAATAATAATAATAATAATAATAATAATAATAATAATAATAATAATAATAATAATAATAATAATAATAATAATAAATACTTTCTGTA
>NC_089746.1:6049694-6084694 GCF_040412425.1 Macrobrachium rosenbergii | reverse complement strand
AGAGGGAAAGGAAAAGATGCGAACAAAGGGATGGAATGAAGAGAGTGTATCAGATTTTTATGATGTATGCATATATATATATATATATATATATATATATATATATATATATATATATATATATATATATATATATATATATATATATATATATATATATATATATATATATATGTTGTGTTTTTACAGTGTGTGTGTGTGTAAGTATGCAATGGTTATAATAGGCAATAAATTGATATATATTATATATATGCAATGGTTATATATATATATATATATATATATATATATATATATATATATATATATATATATATATATATATATATATATATATATATATATATATATATATATATATATATATGTGTGTGTGTGTCTGAATATTTGAATAGTGTAAAACTAACTGTTTGCATACGGATAAACAAGAACGGTTTTGAGCAAGCAACAACACAGAATACATTGCAAACAAACAACCTCTATAGCAAAATTTATATATAACTCATTCATCCATAAATAAAAAAAACCTCTGCTATGTTTCCCATATGCCAAAAAATTCCTCGTCACCTCGGTGTCATTATAAATTATATAGGTCCTCGTGAGATCCGAGAATAAATAGGAAGGGGAAAAGAAAGTGGGACATTTGTCAAATATGTTTTGACCACAGGCGAGCTTCCATCATCACAGAAGAGAGATGAATGCTACCCCAATTTTCCGTAGGAACACGGAGACGTCGTTAATGGGAGAGAGGGGCTGGAAAAAGAGGAGAATCTAGAAATGTTGGCAAAATGGGAAGATGAAATATGAATAGTTGGGAAAGTAAAGGAAAATTGTAAATTGCAGATATTTTCTCAGAATTTAGAGGAACTGAATGTATATTGTAAGACAATAATGATAGAAATGAATAGTAAATATTTAAGGTATTACCTATTACTAATGGAAGGCAGGAATACCCATCAGAACAAGAATATATATCAATGAGAAAACTGCGGTATTTCATAATCAGCAGCAATTATTACGGGGATATGCATTAAAAATATAAGTAATTAAATCAAGTACACATTCACATCTTTCAAGCTATTCTCGACAACAGAGTTTTGTAGCCAAAGCTCAGTGACTCTCCTCTGCAATTTATTTCAAAGAAAAGCTGTGATTCTTTTAATTATTTGTCGAAATAATATGAGTACATATAGCATGTTTTCAAGGAAGCCACACAATTTCAAAAAAGTTATTACGAGACCATTTGCCTCTACCAATCTACTTGTTTATTCATCAGCCTGTACATTCATCAACTAGAGCCATCACTTCATCTTTAGGACCTTAGATAAATACAACCCTAATATATACGAAGATCCTTGTAGTGTTGTAGAAATATGCGAGGCTTCTTGTAATGTTGCAGAAATATTGGAGGCTCCTTGTAATGTTGCAGAAATACACAAGGCTGCTGGTAATGTTGCAGAAATATACGAGGCTCCTTGTAATGTTGTAGAAATACACAAGGCTCCTTGTAATGGTGCAGAAATACACAAGGCTTCTTGTAATGGTGCAGAAATATACGAGGCTCCTTGTAATGTTGCAGAAATACACAAGGCTCCTGGTAATGCTGCAGAAATATACAAGGCTGTTGCAGAAATACACAAGGCTCCTGGTAATGCTGCAGAAATATACAAGGCTCCTTGTAATGTTGCAGAAATACACAAGGCTCCTGGTAATGCTGCAGAAATATACAAGGCTCCTTGTAATGTTGCAGAAATACACAAGGCTCCTGGTAATGCTGCTGGTAATGCTGCAGAAATACACAAGGCTAGGAGAAATATACAAGGCCCTTGTAATGTTGCAGAAATACACAAGGCTCCTGGTAATGCTGCAGAAATATACAAGGCTCCTTGTAATGTTGCAGAAATACACAAGGCTCCTGGTAATGCTGAAATATACGAGGCTCCTTGTAATGAGAAATACACAAGGCTAATGCACAAGGCTCCTTGTAATGTTGCAGAAATACACAAGGCTCCTGGTAATGCTGCAGAAATATAAGGCGAATGGCAGAAATACCTTGGTAATGTTGCAGAAATACACAAGGCTCAATGTTGCAGAAATACACAAGGCTCCTGGTAATGTTGCAGAAATACACAAGGCTCCTTGTTATGTTGCAGAAATATACGGGGCTCCTTGCAGTGTTGCAGAAATATACAAGACTCCTTCTAATGTTGCAGAAAAATACGATGTTTCTTGTAATGTTGCAAGCTTGATAGCCTATCGGCTTAGTGAGGGCTGTCATACCCGAACGAACCTCTGTAACATAAAAGCGACCTTAAAACTCAGCGAGAGAGACTCCTTAGCTATTCAGCAGACGGTTTCCCAGGTTGTAAAAGCAACGCCAAATTCTCTCTCTCTCTCTCTCTCTCTCTCTCGCTTTATTTTCCCAGCACAGCGCGGAAAAGGCACTCCCAGAGTATACACGAAAAATAAACAAATATCTGACGCAGGCAAACGAAAGCAGGAAAGATGCCTCGGTTTTGTGTTTGTGTGTTTTGGGCTTTTCTTAGTTTATTTTCTTTACTGTTTTGTTTTGTCAAGATGATTATTAGTTCAGAGTATCGATAATTTTCCAAAACAAGTTTTGACATTACAAAAACATGCAATGGTATCAAAAAATGTATTATTATTTTTATTATTATCATTAGGTCTTTCTCCTCTAGATAGAGAACGGGATATGCTGTATGTCAGGTCCACAATAATATTCAGTGGTGAATTATGCTGATTTCGTAAAAACGTTACAAGAGCTTTCGAACCCTGTCCTGGGTTCATCTTCAGTCTAACTAAAATCATCAATAAAAAAAAATATGTAAGCTCCAGTTTTAAGGATGGAACCTCGACGACGTGTTTCTCTAACGGACGAGGCGACAAGCAGGACGGTCAACTATCCAACTATAATTTAGGTGATTGCTTCTCCTCTACTTATATTTCGCGTGGCTATCCTTCTTGATCTCACTTCTTGTTCTTCTTCCGCACGTACTTCATCGATAGCGGCGACATTCTCGGAATCCCGGCTGTTATATGGTGTCTGCGGGGTGATGTGAAAGACGGAGCCTGCCATAACATTAAAACCTTTAATAAATGTTTTGATTTCATGGAAGTTAACTAGTGGGTCCTCCTTAACGAACGACTTGTCCCCCTTGAATGATTCTCCTATATTTATGGCGGCGCCCTCGAGTAATCTTCTTATGTTTACGTTATTGCTTTTGTGAATAATGTTAGCTCTATTCCAGTCTGGTCTACGACCGTTATTGCATGCGTGGGTAACTGTTGCACTATTTTGAGAATGTAATGAGAAAGCTCGTCTGTGTTCCCCTAAACGTGTTTCTAACCCCCTACCGCTTTCTCCGAAATATTTACCTTTGCAGTCTTTGCATGGTATTTCGTATACTCTTGGTACTATGGGGTTATTATGATTGTTGTTATTTTTTACTGGGTTATTTCTCATCGTGTTGGAATATTTGAAAACAATTTTAGTTTTATCCTGGATATGATTTACATATCTACATATGTTATCTACGTTAAGATTAAAAGATAAGCTTAAAACTCTATTCGGTTTTCTTCTATTGTTATCCTTTGGGCAATAATAAGACTTCCGGGCACGTGAGATGGCCTTTTCAGTGAAGTGGGAGGGGTACCTAGGGCTTCTGAAAGTTGCCTTAATGTGATGTATTTCGTCATTAATATATTCTGGATCACAACCTTGAAAGGCTCGTAATGCGAAGTTCATTATTACATGACTTTTGATATTATCATTATGAAAAGAATAAAAATATATATAGCTTTTCAGAGTTGGTTGTCTTCCTATACACTGTGAATTTAAACTTTTGCCTACTCGAATCTCTGAAGATTAATACGTGTAAGAAAGGCAACTTGGAGTCAGTTTCTACTTCAACGGTAAATTTTATTGATGGTAGGATGTCATTTGCTATTTCTACTAATTTAGTTAAATTTATTTCTGTCCCTTTGATAATTGCAAAGACGTCATCAACATATCTGACCCACAAGAAAGGTGTGGTTTCTCTATCACATCTGTTAAGAATATCTCTCTCTACGAACTCTTTTATTGTGGACCTGACATACATTATTATTATTATTGTTATTATTTCGGGAGAAACCCCTCTTTGAAGCAGGTAATATTAAATGAAATTGCTGCATCAGCTGCATTTAATTTGTACAGAGTCTTCTCTATTATTCTAATGATTGCTTTTTCTCTGCCACTGCATCGGGCGAATAACGTTCCGATGTTATTCATCTTCGGGTGGGAAATAGTGGAAATTCAGCGACTGCGTATATTTAAATATGGAGGATATAATCCGTAGAGTTTTCTACAATTTATATATTTATTTGTCAATTGAAGTATACGATTATTTCGCCAACGTTTCTCCCAGTTCCAACTGGGTACGTTCACGGCTGAGGGTAGGAGTAGATTGATGTTGATGGATGGGTCTACTCGACGTATAGTCGGTGGGCAGCAGGGGTTAGGCCTCTTGCTGAATTTTGATTGGCCGGGGTGGGGTGTTGGTCTCCCATTGGCTGGTGAAAGTTTTCTTCAAGCCAAGTTTTCAGGCATGAGGGTCACGCTGCTGTAGGCTCGCTGACCGGCGGGGCATGGGCGTGGCATCACTGGGCTGTGCGTGACGTTGCGTGACGTCGCGGCCTGGTGTTCTCCTACTTCTAATCCCATTGGTGGCAGGATTGTTCGCCTGTTTTGGTGTTTCTAGGACGGGGGTGACGCTTGTTCTGGTGTCCGATGCAGGTCTTGTCATTATTGCCATTCTTATATTTGTGGGAAGGAAGAGCACTTCCTGAGTCGTATTCAGCGAGGGCTTCTCTTGCTGGATGACGAGCGCCTCTAGTAGTCGTAGACGTCGCGATCTGCGGCTCTCCCAATTATCGTGGTGTTTTTGATAATTCTGTCACGGGAGATGACGTCCTGGTGTAGTTTTTTGGTATGGATTTTTATCGCTCCTTCTTGTGCGTGACATGAAATCCTCTTCGACAGTTTCATAGTGGTCATACCAATGCATGAGCCGGGACATCCACGGACAGGGCATTTAAACTGGTAGACTACATTAGTTTGTTTCAGAGGATCTCTTGTCGGAGGGGGTTGGGTTATTTTTCATGATTAAATCTCTTGCGCCGATTTTGATAGCAGACGACGAGGTCCTGCTTGGTGTCAACTCCGGAGGGGAATACGTTTTCTGCGATGATTTTCCTCATGATATCCTCACCTTCTCGTTATCACGGGTGCATTCTCGCTTTGTAGTACAGCTTGATTTTTTCCTGGGGATGGGGTTGCGGCCTCTCTCGCTCATCTTACCATGGATCCATTGCTGCACGTACTTCTCTGTTTACTTGTTTGTTGGAGTACCCGTTGTTAATGAGCATCTGGGAGACACGGTCGAGTTCTCTGTGGGTGTCCTGCCAGGTAGAGCAGTGAGTAAGGGCCCTCTTCACGTAGGCCTTGATGGTTGTGTTCTTATACCTCGCAGGGCACTCGCTGTCTCCATTCAGGCAAAGGCCTAAGTTAGTCTGCTTGGCATAAACAGAGGTTCTTAGGCCGTCTTCAGCCTTGCAGGTAAGGACGTCGAGGAAGGGGAGCTGGCCGTTACTGCTGAATTCGATGGTGTAAAACAGAGAACTGCGCTGCTGGAATGTGCGGCGGATAGCTTCTACCTCATTTGCGTCGTCGGCTTGCACGAAGATGTCGTCTATATATATCGGGTGTACTTGCGCGGTTTTCGTATATGGGAAAAGACTCGTTCCTCCACGGTTGCCATTTAGAAGTTCGCGAAGAGGACACCCAAAGGCGATCCCATCGCCACCCCATCTTTCTGCCTATACATCTGACCCTTATGGGTGGAAAAAGGGGCCTTCTTAGTGCATACCTCGAGGAGGGCGTAGAAGGGTCCCTATAGACACGGTCAATGATGAGGTCGATGGTTTCATCGACAGGCACATTATTGAATAAGGACTCAACGTCCAAGGAGGCGAAAGTTCCTGTCTTGACCCCCTACGTACCAAGTAGACATAGCCTGCGCTCCTCTACGGAATTTCTGGAAGAAATTCGAGATTCCCCGGGGACAGGAACCATCGCCTTTAGGTGTCCTCTTCGCGAACTTCTATATGTGAACCGTGGAGGAACGAGTCTTTTCCCCTATACGAAAAACGCGCAAGTACACCCGATGTATAGAAGACATCTTCGTGCAAGTCGACGACGAAAATGGGGTAGAAGCTCTCCGTCGCACATTCCAGCAGCGCAGTTCTCAGTTTTACACCATCGAATTCAGCAGTAACAGCCAGCTCCCCTTCCTCGACGTCCTTACATTGGAACGTTACTCGCCCGAAGCAGTAGCAGAGAAAAAACAATAATTAGAAAAATAGAGAAAAGACTATACAAATTTAATGCAGCTGATGCAGCAATTTTCATATAAATAATTATTATTATTATTATTATTATTATTATTAAATAAATTATTATTATTATTATTATTATTATTATTATTATTATTATTATTATTATTATTATTATTATTATATTATTATTATTATGTAACAAGCAGAAAAGCTATGCATGAGTAGAAAACTTACGCCAAGCTTGGCACAGCCCATGTTTTGAAACCAATGAAGCTATTGTAACCAACCAGTTGAAGACAACTAGATAAGGCTTCTGAAATGACCCATGACCCATCAGCCACAAATAAAAGTGCAGATATTTTAATCAATCAAGAAAAAGTTCATTTGATAAAGGGGGTGGGGAGAAATGGGGGTTGGTGTTGCTGATGCTGCTGAGTGCAACTAATTGTCCCAAATGGTTCATTTTCACTATTACTAAAAAGTTAAGTATACCTTAGTTTAACCAGACCACTGAGCTGATTAACAGCTCTCCTAGGGCTGGCCCGAAGGATCAGACTTATCTTATGTGGCTAAGAACCAATTGGTTACCTAGCAACGGGACCCACAGCTTATTGTGGAATCCGAACCACATTATAACGAGAAATTAATTTCTATCACCAGAAATAAACCCCTCTAATTCTTCATTGGCCGGAAGGAGAATCGAACGCGGGCCTAGGAGAGTGCTAGCCGAGTACGATATCGACCCATCCTATGAGGAACTTTCACCATTACTGGGAGGTGTCCTAACAAGACTACGTAATTTACAAAATGCATCTTTTGCCATGCACCTGAGCCTTGTAAAACAAGGTAGAAATTGTTTTTCCACAAAATCCTAACGAAGGTACGAGCGTTATCTCACATGTAGCTAAGATTTTTAAGAAGATCCTATTCACGACAGCTGTAACTTTCTCAACGCCCCAAAGAAGTAACTACCTACATCTTCGAGTAGGAAACGATACACATCTTTCGCGAAACCCTAAAACAAGTAGCTACGTCTTCCAAGGCATGAAAGCACGTCGCTATACCGTTCAAAACGCGGTAGAGCAGTCATCTACAGTTATCAACACCTACATCTTCTATCAGAAAATTGTATACATATTTCACAAGACCCTAAAGCAAGCTGTAAAATCTTTCAACGCACTAAAGCAAGATTGCTGCATCTTCGAAGGCACTGAGGCACGTTGCTACATTTTCAGTGGCATGAAAGCACGTTCCTACATCTTCCAACGTATTAAAGAACGTTGCCACATCTTCCAAGTCATTAAACCACATTGCTACATCTTCCAAGGCATTAAATCCCATTCCAACATCTTCCAAAAATAGGACGAATCACTCATCTACATTTATCACAAGACCCATAACCAGATTAAAAAAAAAGTAAAAAAATGCACCGAAGTTTCTTCAGCGCAATTGAGTTTTCTGTACATCGTATAACAAAGGCCACCAAAAATATATCTATCTTTCGGTGGTCTGGGTATAATTCTGTATGAGCCGCGGCCCATGAAACTTTAACCAAGACCTGGTGGTGGCCTGGCCTATATCGTTGCCAGATGGACGATTATGGCTAACTTTAACCTTAAATAGAATAAACACTACTGAGGCTAGAGGGCTGCAATCTGGTATGTTTGATGATTGGGAGGTGGATGATCAATATACCAATTTGCAGCCCTCTAGCCTAAGTAGTTTTTAAGATCTGGGGGCGGACAGAAAAATTGCGGTCAAAAAAAAGTGCGGACGGACAGACAAAGCCGGCACAATAGTTTTCTTTTACAGAAAACTAAAAATCCAAGAATAAACGTACCTTCCTGCGCACTGGTGGTCGATGGCGAGTCCTTTGGGAGTTCCAGAACATCTCTCGTCGTCCTACGTTATCCAAAAAAATTTTTTCCGCCCAAGGACGACTTAATGACTCCCATAATTGTGGTCGTTAGAGCAGTGATCTCTGGGGAGTCGTGATCTCTCTACCGAGCTGGTGACACAGGGAGTGACAGTAAAGGCAGAGAGAGAGAGAGAGAGAGAGAGAGAGAGAGAGAGAGAGAGAGAGAGAGAGAGAGAGAGAGAGAAAAATCGTTCTAACTAGGTGTGGAGGGACAGAAAGGGACAGTAGAGAGAGAGAGAGAGAGAGAGAGAGAGAGAGAGAGAGAGAGAGAGAGTACTGTTACCGTAAAATCTGAATCGCAACAATACAGCTACATTGAAACAGTGGACACTTTAAAAGAAAATTTTGCATGTTGTAAGTGAAAATGACAATGTCACTTAAATGTAAGTTCTAAGACTTAACCGAATTAAGTAAGAATTAATAAAATTAGAATTAATAAAATTAAGAATGCAATATTTGTATATATATATATATATATATATATATATATATATATATATATATATATATATATATATATATATATATATGTGTGTGTGTATATATATATATATATACATTGTGAATATATCAGAAACAAAGAATAAAACACAATAAACTTCAGTTCAACCAAATATTTGTGAGAAATAAACATATATGACTCGAGTGAATTTGACAAATAAAAATAAAATGCCAAAATATTTGTGTCCATGGTTTCCAGAACGAATATGGTTTTCATGATTAAATACGGTTACACAAATATATATAAAGCAAAGACAAACTGACAGACAGACAGAAAATTGTTGGTTTGCAATTAAAAAAATCATTCATAAACTTCAAAAAGAAATTAACCTCGTTTCTCCAGAACCCAGTGAAATAAAAAGGTACAAATGTACATCATAAATGCAATTAAGTTATACCATTCATACATAAATGTGACACTTTAAAAGTTAGTAACCAAATCAACCCACAGCTATGGAAAACGTACAAACAAAACTAACACCAAAGGTAAAGTAAACGAGGAAGTTTTCTGAACCAGCACCAGCAGTAAAAAGACCTCATTGAATTTCCTATCCAAAGAGAAATTTGACCTGTGATGATATGTTTATCAACCTTGTGCAGCAGACGGCGGCTATCTCGACCTTTACAACAGCTCTCCCCACTAAAGGCTATGTGATTACGCAACCCACAATTCAGTTCAAATTCAAATTCAAAACTTTATTCATATGAATACAGTTAGTAAACATATACACAAAAACATGACTATAGGTAAAAATAACTTATCCCCTGGGTCTTAAATACAGTTATTAAACATACATACAAAAATATGACTATAGGTAAAATAACTTATCCCCTGGGTCTTAAATACAGTTAGTAAACATATACACAAAAACATGACTATAGGTAAAAATAACTTATCCCCTGCGTCTTAAATACAGTTAGTAAACATATACACAAAAACATGACTATAGGTAAAAATAACTTATCCCCTGGGTCTTACTTAATAAAATCAGGCAGTGCAAAAATACTAAAATTTCTTTCAGCTGTACAAAACTTAAGATGCTTGAACTAAAATGTTCTTTACACCAGAGGCCACTGTCATATCTGCCTTCAGATGAGGGATTCTTGACGTATAAAGGCTGGGAATGGGGACTTGATTTTTGGCGTTTTCACATGAAATCCAAGGTGTTTCTTCTCAGAAAGTAAAATCACAGAAAAATCTCCATAGTAATAGAATTTTCAGATGAGTGACTCTTTGCGTATAAAGGCCGGGAATGAGGGATTTTTGTGCACTGCCATGAAATTCAAGGATTTTTCCTCAGATAGATAAATATTTTAAAAAGCCTACAATAAAGGATTATTCCTGCACTGGTCAATAGTGCGTACTTTGCGAGTTCCCAATCAGCTCTCGTCTACATTATTAAAGTTTTTTCCCACCCAAGGACGACTAAACGACTCTCATAATAGTAGTCGTTAGAGAAGTGATCTCTGTAGAGAGAGAGAGAGAGAGAGAGAGAGAGAGAGAGAGAGAGAGAGAGAGAGAGAGAGAGATACTATCATAAACTTGAATAAAAAAATCACAATGAAAGCAGAAACGTTCAAAACCCGATTTTGTCTTCTTTAAGAGAAAACTGTCTGTCTGTCTGTCTGCCTGCCTCAAATTAAGCTGGCCTTCTGCCAGCATGGGCTCTTGCTTCTGGACAACCTACAGCAAAAATAAAAGTCTCAAGATAGTAAGCTTTATATCTCGACTGATATCAGTGAATTTGAATTAAGACGGAGGAAGGAAAATTTATGACATCATGTAGATCAGAAATTAGGGCTATCACAATATCATACAACTGTAAATATGACAAGCTCATTTTTATAAAATATAATATAGACACGAAATTAAAAATATCACAATATCCTAAAACTCTGACGCATATTTAATATAAATTTATGAAAAAAGTAGTCCACATGACTCAAGCTAATTTTTTGAATATACAACAAGAACCCTTTCTAAAAAGCTTGACGAAAACAAACGGACGAAACGTCGAATTGGACTTTCACTGAAGGATTTCCCCCGAAGAAAGGCGTCTTTCTTTCCCCTGTGCCATCAGAAATAGATTTCAACGATAATGCGATTACTGGATCCCTCACAATCCGGAAACTCTGAAAACTCCGGAGGGGATTTACCTCCGAGGTTCTCTAAAACATTCCTCAGGGGCGATTAACATACAAGGGAGGGAGGGACCTTCCTTCCTTCCTCCCAAAGCAAAACGAAAAGAAAGGATTACGAACAGGAGAGCTCAAAGAGAAAGTAAAAGATAAAGTACAAAAGTGGCGTTACTCTTGGAAGATTCGAGATCGGATATCTGATGAGATTAATGGATTTTTAGTTTTCTGTAAAAAGAAAACTACTGGGATGGTTTTGTCTGTCCGTCCGCACTTTTTCTGTCCGCCCTCAGATATTAAAAACTACTCAAGCTAGAGGGCTGCAAATTGCTATGTTGATCATCCACCTTCCAATCATCAGACATACCAAATTGCAGCCCTCTAGCCTCAGTAGTTTTTTTTTTTTTTATTTAAGGTTAAAGTTAGCCATGATCGTGCTTCTGGCAACACAACAACACAAGCCACCACGGCCGGCTGAGAGTTTCATGGGCTGCGGCTCATACGCCATTGTACCGAGATACCAAAAGATAGATCTATTTTCGGTGGCCTTGATTATAAACTGTACAGAAAAGTCGATTGCGTCGAAGAAACTTCGGCGCAATTTTTTTATTTTTTTATTTCAGTCTCTCGTCCAAACATAAAACGAAAAGAAATTATTTCAAGCTGGAGAGCTCAAAGAGAAAGTAAAAGAGAAAGTAACAGGGCAAGTACAAATGTGGCGTTATTCTTGCAAGATACGAACTCAGATATCTGATGAGATTAAAAGATTTTTTATTTTAATCTCTCATCACAACGTAAAAATTAAAGAAAGGATTTCAGACAAGAAACTCAAAGAGAAAGTAGAAGAGAAAGTACAAAAGTGTCATTATTCTAGCAAGACTCCGAATCGGAAATCGGATGGGATTAAAGGATTTCTTTTAATCTCATTTAGTAATAGAGCGATTTATACTAGAAACACTGCCAGGAAATATAATCTTTCTCTTTGGAGAGAGAGAGAGAGAGAGAGAGAGAGAGAGAGAGAGAGAGAGAGAGAGAGAGAGAGAGAGAGAGAGAGAAACAAAGGTCAATCATCTATTTTTTTATGTAAATTAAAGATATCTATACCTATATCTATATATATATTTGTATCAATATCTAACCAATCTTACTACCTATACACACACATACATATATATGTATATATATATTTATATATATATAATCGAAAGCTACAAACGTCCTTTAATATCAATTCACTCTACCTCGGAAGTAATATATTTTCATATATGTTACCGAGAAGAGAGGAATTTTAAGAGTGATAATAGTCCACCGTCCGTCAAGGATCAGACCAGCGACGGACAGGGAATCAGGACATACAGTGACACACTAACCAGTCGGCTGTGTGTGTGTATATATATGTATATATATTATATGCACATATATATGAGCATATATATGTATATATATACACAATCACGCTCACACACATATATATATGTATATATGTGTATATATATATATATATATATATATATATATATATATATATATATAGAGAGAGAGAGAGAGAGAGAGAGAGAGAGAGAGAGAGAGAGGTTGGAAAATGTAAAACTATATCCGAAGTGCTTTATGAACTGATTTTGATTGACAGAAATGTGACTCTCCAATACTCGACCTTTTACCGGCTTCAAATTCCTATGAATACATCACGGGCAACAATTTTCACATTTCTTTACAAAAAGATCATATCTAATTTAGCAATTAAAGTATGATTGCTCTGCTTCGTTTAGTGTGATACACCGATCTCCTAAGGAAGACTGATTAAAGGAGAAATATACATACATTATATATATATATATATATATATATATATATATATAGCATCGAGTTAGGGGAGAAGGAGAATTCCTTGTATTTCCTTTCAATGTACTTTATTGTGCTGACGTTTCAAGACCATGTGTCCCATTTTCAAAGCTATAAATTAAAAAGACAACAGAATTAAAAATAGACTCAGATTTTAAAAACGAGAAAAAAATTTTTTACATAAAAGTATTAAAAGAAACATAACAGAAAGGAACAATGATTACCAAATAGTGCTGAAGGCAAGAGGTCCGTTTTTTGGTTCCAACGGAAACTCACGAGAGGTACAGAGGTGTTGACGTGGACTGAGTATTTAATTGGGGAACTAGCTGTTTAATAAAAAGAGATTCTAGTATTGACAGTTGGTGGTCATTCCGGGCTTGCCTATTATTTTGAATCCTTGTAATTGATATTATATTTGCATTTTCCCGTGGTCTCTTATGCATGAATTCGGGGTTTGATAATTTAGCACCCGTTCGGTAACTTACGCCACGATGAGTCTAATCTCGCAACAACCTACGAGTGGAGCCCACGTACTTTAGGTCATCTGGCGAATTAAATGGGTATATGACTCCCGAGGTCATCAGGTGCAGACTTTCTTTATATTTAAACATAGACTTGATCGTCATTGGATTATTTGGTACTAGTTTCAATTCGACAGCCGGTAAATATTTGTTTATTATCTGTCGTAAATCTTGGTAAAAATGTTTATCGTGGGCGGCAGGACCTTGCATAGAAGGTAGTTTAGGTACTGTTGGTATTCTGAATTTTGGTTGAAAAATATTATTTAAAAATTTGCGCAAATGTTTGTAAAATAGCTCAGATGGGAAACAGTTATTAATAAAATATTGGTGGAGATATAGAATTTCCTCGTGAAAACCATTCCAATCAGATGTTAAACTGAAGGCCCTGTGGAAGAGGGTAGATAAAGAGTTTAACTTAAAATTAAAGAAACAATGGCTATAAAAATTAGAACCCAGACCGGTAAAGTTTTTTCCTAAAAAATCATTAGTATCAAAATGATCATCGTGTCTTGAAACCATTATATCTAAGAAGGCAATTTATTTTCACTCATATTCGACTGTAAACTTTTATGTTTGGATGCATTTGGTTGGCATGCCTCAAGAAATTCATCTGCTCTATCTTTGTTCCTGAGCAGTAGAAAGGTGTCATCAACATATCTTAACTGCAAAAAAGCGGAAGGCAAGCCAGGGCAATCATCCAGCAGAGCGCTCCTCCAGGAGCACATAAAAATATTTGCAAGTGGACTAATGAGATCCACATGTGTTCGTCCAGTTTGAACATGATTTCCCATTAAAAATGAAGGCTGTGTCCAGCACGTAAATTGCAACAGTTTTTAAAATCCGTGATATTAAAATTATTAAAAATAGTATCTGGTTAGGAAAAATTCGATTCTAAAATAGTATCAATTGTTTCTTCCACAGGGACATTGAAGTAAAGTGACTCCACATCTAAACTAGCCATAAAGATCTGAGTCTTGTGATAAAATCCTTTCTTTAAAATTGTAGGTTTAATACTATAATTATTTGGTAGTTAAAGGGTTATTTAAAGTGGGACTAGAAATTTAGCCAGTTTGTGATCTAGGGTGTCCATATGAGGTAAGTATAGGTCTCATTGGGATACCTTCTTTTATGAATTTTGATGAAAATCCATACATTTATTCCATAAGACACCTGTGCTATATAAGGATTCATGGGTATCAGCACTTATAATATTTCGGTCTTTTAAACTTTTTAGGAAATCGATTTATTCGATCCTCGACTTTAAAATAGTAGAATACTGAGTTCTATTGCGGAAACTTTGTTTCGTCTCCCAAAATACTTTCCATTTTCTGTACATACTCCTGTTTGCTTTAAGATTACCGTACCTTTTCCCTTGTCCAGTCTAGTTATTACCAGTTCATCATGTTTACTCAGTTCCTTAAGAATTATTCAAATCATTTTTGGGAAAAGAATGGTGTCCATCTAGTAGTTAGTTATTGTAGGTTTCTGAGCTAACCCTTGTATTTGAGTACGCAGGCTCGCCACGTCAGTGTCGAGGCGGAGGAGATTAAGTAACCTGGAAAACAAAGATAAAAGGTGCCGTTGATTATATGAAGGTCTGAAGCAGGGAGAGACCAAAAATCCAGACCCCTAGTGAGCAAGAATTCCTCTTTTCGATAACTTGTAATTACTCAGGTGAACAGTATTGTTTTGAAAGTTAAGGTAAATCTGATTTTTATAATTTCACTCTCATGAGTTCGCCGGACAATTGATACATAGTCAGCTATCTTTTATTGTTATGAATTTAAAAACGATACGGTCAACAATCGATAACTTATCAATAACATTCATAAAAAGGCCATTAGCGAGTCCTGTAAGTTTAACAACATTCTTACTCTTATAATTAATCTCCATGTCTAACAGTTTCTTAGTTGCTTCATCATAAAATGGGGTTTGGTATAAAGAAGATTTATACAATTTGAACTTTACAAAATTCGGAATAATATTGTTGAGACGGCAGTATTGTAAAAATTCAAGGTCCAACTCGGCCTTCCGCAGTCGTCTCGTGGTTTTTTCCAAAGTCCTGCAAGTGGTAAGGTTCATTACCATATCAATACGGATCAATGCATGAAACCATCATAACCCCGAAGTCCTCGGAACAGAAAGAGAAGTGCGAAGATGAAGCGAAGGGCAGCCATGACGAACAGTCCAACGGAGAATCGCCAGCATTCACCATACCCAAAATATCAAAGTCGAAGGCGGTTGCTTTAAACCTGATGAACAGCATCGAGTTAGGGGAGAAGGAGAATTCCTTGTATTTCCTTTCAATGTACTTTATTGTGCTGACGTTTCAAGACCATGTGTCCCATTTTCAAAGCTATAAATTAAAAAGACAACAGAATTAAAAATAGACTCAGATTTTAAAACGAGAGAAAAAAAAATTTTTTTACATAAAAGTATAAAAAGAAACATAACAGAAAGGAACAATGAATACCAAATAGTGCGAGCAAAAAGCTGAGTGACATTCAGGGTCCGTTTTGGTTCCAACGGAAACTCACGAGAGGTATAGAGGTGTTGACGTGGATTGAGTATTTAATTGGGGAACTAGTTGTTTAATAAAAAGAGATTCTAGTATTGACAGTTGGTGGTCATTCGGAGCTTTGCCTATTATTTTGAAATCCTTGTAGTGATAATTATATTTGCATTTTCCCGTGGTCTCTTATGCATGAAAATTCGGGGTTTGATAATTTAGCACCCGTTCGGTAACTTACGCCGATGAGAGTCTAATCTCACAGCCTTCAACAACCTACGAGTGGAGCCACGTACTACCAGGTCACATCTGGGGCAATTAAACTGAGTATATGACTCCCGAGGTCATCAAAGGGTGCAGACTTTCTTTATATTTAAACATAGACTTGATCGTCATTGGATTATTTGGTACTAGTTTCAATTCGACAGCCAGTAAATATTTGTTTATTATCTGTCGTAAATCTTGAAGTAAATGTTTATCGTAGATAAGCGGGACACTTGCATAGAAAGGTAGTTTAGGTACTGTTGGTATTCTGAATTTTGGTTGAAAAATATTATTTAAAAATTTGCGCAAATGTTTGTAAAATAGCTCAGATGGGAAACAGTTATTAATAAAATATTGGTGGAGATATAATGTAGAATTTCCTCGTGAAAACCATTCCAATCAGATGTTAAACTGAAGGCCCTGTGGAAGAGGTAGATAAAGTTTAACTTAAAATTAAAGAAACAATGGCTGTAAAAATTAGAACCCAGACCGGTAAAAGTTTTTCCTAAATCGTGGTATTAAAATGATCAAGCCGTGTCTTGAAACCATTATATCTAAGAAGGCAATTTATTTTTTCACTTTCATATTCGACTGTAAACTTTATGTTTGGATGCATTTGGTTGGCATACTCAAGAAATTCATCTGCTCTATCTTTGTTCCTGAGCAGTAGAAAGGTGTCATCAACATATCTGCTGTAAAAAAGCGGAAGGCAAGCCAAAGGGCAATCGTCCAGCAGGCGCTCCTCCAGGGAGCACATAAAAATATTTGCAAAGGTAGGACCTAATGGAGATCCCATGGCCATTCCGTCAGTTTGAACATACGATTTCCCATTAAAAATGAAGGCTGTGTCCAGCACGGCCAATTGCAACAGTTTTTTAAAATCCGTGATATTAAAATTATTAAAAATGGTATCTGGGTTAGGAAAAATTCGGTCTAAAATAGTATCAATTGTTTCTTCCACAGGGACATTAGTAAAAAGTGACTCCACATCTAAACTAGCCATAAAAAGATCACAGGTCTTGTGATAAAATCCTTTCTTTAAAATTATCAGAGTTTTTAATACTATAATTATTGGTAGTTAAGGGTGCTAGAAGTGGGACTAGAGGGTTAGCCAGTTTGTAATTAGAATTCTCATATGAAGTGAAAATATGGATCTGTTGGGATACCTTCTTTATGAATTTTGGGTAATCCATACATTATTCCATAAGCACCTATGCTATATAAAGTTCATAGGTATCAGCACTTATAATATTTCGGTCTTTTAAACTTTTAAAAATCGATTTTATTCGATCCTCGACTTTAAAATAGTAGAATACTGAGGTTCTCCTATTTTTGAAACTTTGTTTCGTCTCCCAAATACTTTCCATTTTCTGTACATACTCCTGTTTGTTTAAGATTACCGTACCTTTTCCCTTGTCCGGTCTAGTTATTACCAGTTCATCATGTTTACTCAGTTCCTTAAGGGTATTCAAATCATTTTTGGAAAAGAATGGTGTCCATCTAGTAGTTAAGTTATTGTAGGTTTTCTGAGCTAACCCTTGTATTTGAGTACGCAGGCTCGCCACGTCGGTGTCGAGGCGGAGATTAAGTAACCTGGAAAACAAAGACTCCAAAGAACCATAAATTGATTATGAAGGTCTGAAGCAGGAGACCAAATCCCAGACCTAGTGAGCAAGGAATTCCTCTCTTTTCGATAACTTGTAATTGCTCCAGATTAGACACAGTATTGTTGTTTTTTTGAAAGTTAGGAATAAAAATCCCCAGTTTTCTCAATTTTACAAACATTTGCGCAAATTTTTAAATAATATTTTTCAACCAAAATTCAGAATACCAACAGTACCTAAACTACCTTTCTATGCAAGTGTCCCGCTTATCTACGATAAACATTTTTACCAAGATTTACGACAGATAATAAACAAATATTTACCGGCTGTCGAATTGAAACTAGTACCAAATAATCCAATGACGATCAAGTCTATGTTTAAATATAAAGAAAGTCTGCACCCTTTGATGACCTCGGGAGTCATATGCCTGTTTAATTGCCAGATGTGACCTGAGGGAAGTACGTAGGCTCCACTCGTAGGTTGTTGAAGGTGAGATTAGACTCTCATCGTGGCGTAAGTTACCGAACGGGCGCTAAATTATCAAACCCCAAATTTTCATGCATAAGAGACCACGGGAAAAAATGCAAATATAATATCAATTACAAGGATTTCAAAATAATAGGCAAAGCTCCGAATGACCACCAACTGTCAATACTAGAATCTCTTTTTATTAAACAACTAGTTCCCCAATTAAATACTCAATCCACGTCAACACCTCTATACCTCTCGTGAGTTTCCACTGGAAACAAAACCGACCCTGAGTGTCACTCGGCTCTTGCCTTCAGCACTATTTGGTTACCGTTGTTCCTTTCTGTTATGTTTCTTTTTATACTTTTATGTAAAATCTTTTCTCGTTTTAAAATCTGAGTCTATTTTAATTCTGTTGTCTTTTACCCAATTTATAGCTTTGAAAATGGGACACATGGTCTTGAAACGTCCAGCACAATAAAGTACATTGAAAGGAAATACAAGAAATTCTCCTTCTCCCTAACTCGATGCTGTTCATCAGGTTTAAAGCAACCGCCTTCGACTTTGATATTTTGGGTATGGTGAATGCTGGCGATTCTCCGTTGGACTGTTCGTCATGGCTGCCCTTCGCTTCATCTTCGCACTTCTCTTTCTGTTCCGAGTGAGACTTCGGGGTTATGATGGTTTCCATGCATTGATCCGTGGCCGATATGGTAATGAACTCCTTACCACCTGCAGGACTTTGGAAAAAACCACGAGACGACTGCGGAAGGCCGAGTTGGACCTTGAATTTTTACAATACTGCCGTCTCAACAATATTATTCCGAATTTTGTAAAGTTCAAATTGTATAAATCTTCTTTATACTGCAAACCCATTTTGCTGATGAAGCAGCTAAACTGTTAGACATGGAGATTAATTATAAGAGTAAGAATGTTGTTAAACTTACAGGACTCGCTAATGGCCTTTTATAGAATATTTATTGATAAGTTATCGATTATTTGACAACATCATTTTTAAATTCATGTTCAATAAAAGTATAGCTGACTATGTATCAATTGTCCGGCGAACTCATGAGAGGAAATTGAGAAAACTGGGGATTTTTATTCCTAACTTTCAAAAAAACAACAATACTGTGTTCAATGTGAGCAATTACAAGTTATCGAAAGAGGAGTGCTTGCTCTCACTAGGTCTGGATTTTGGTCTTCCTGTTCAGACCTTCATATAATCAATTTATGGTTCTTTGGGTCTTTGTTTTCCAGGTTACTTAATCTCCTCTGACACCGACGTATGGCGACCTGCGTACTCAAATACAAGGTTAGCTCAGAAAACCTACAATAGCAACTACTAGATGGACACCATTCTTTTCCAAAATGATTTGAATACCCTTAAGGAACTGAGTAAACATGATTAGACTGGTAATAACTAGACCGGACAAGGAAAAGGTACAGTAATCTTAAAACAAACAGGAGTATGTACAGAAAATGGAAAGTATTGCAGGACAAAACAAAGTTTCAAAAAATGGAGAACCTCAGTATTCTACTATTTTTTAAAGTCGAGATCGAAGATAAAATCGATTTTAAAGTTTTAAAAAGACCGAAATATTAAGTGCTGATACCTATGAATCCTTATATGCTGAGTGCTTCCTGGAATAATGTATGGATTACCCAAAATTCATAAAGAAGGTATCCCAATGAGACCTATACTTACCTCATATGACACTCCCTAGTACAAACTGGCTAAATTTACAGTCCCACTTCTAGCATAACTACCAATAATTATAGTATTAAAAACTCTGATAATTTTAAGAAAGGATTTTATCACAAGACTCAGATCTTTTTATGGCTAGTTTAGATGTGGAGTCACTTTTTACTAATGTCCCTGTGGAAGAAACAATTGATACTATTTTAGACCGAATTTTTCCTAACCCAGATACCATTTTTAATAATTTTAATATCACGGATTTTAAAAAACTGTTGCAATTGGCCGTGCTGGACACAGCCTTCATTTTTAATGGGAAATCGTATGTTCAAACTGACGGAATGGCCATGGGATCTCCATTAGGTCCTTCCTACCTTTGCAAACATTTTTATGTGCTCCCTGGAGGGAGGAGCGCCTGCTGGACGATTGCCCTTTGGCTGCTTGCCTTCCGCTTTTTTACAGCAGATATGTTGATGACACCTTTCTACTGCTCAGGAACAAAGATAGAGCAGATGAATTTCTTGAGTATACCAGCCAAATGCACATCCAAACATAAAGTTTACAGTCGAATATGAAAGTGAAAATAAATTGCCTTTCTTAGATATAATGGTTTCAAGACACGATGATCATTTTAATACCACGATTTTTAGGAAAAAAACTTTTACCGGTCTGGGTTCTAATTTTTACAGCCATTGTTTCTTTAATTTTAAGTTAAACTCTTTATCTACCCTCTTCCACAGGGCCTTCAGTTTAACATCTGATTGGAATGGTTTTCACGAGGAAATTCTATATCTCCACCAATATTTTATTAATAACTGTTTCCCAACTGAGCTCTTGTACAAACATTTGCACAAATTTTTAAATGATATTTTTCATCCAAAATTCAAAATACCAACATTACCTAAACTATCTGTCTGTGCAAGTGTCCCGCTTATCTATGATAAACACTTTTACCAAGACTTACGACAAATAATAAACAAATATTTACAGGCTGTTAAGTGGAGACTAAATACCTAATAATCCAATGACGATCAAGTCTCTGTTTAAATATAAAGAAGTCTACCAGCGGTATTACTCGGGAGTCATGCCTGTTTAATTGCCCCAGATGTGACCTGGGGAAGTACGTGAGCTCACTCGTAGGTTGTTGAAGGTGAGATTAGACTCTGTATTGGCGTAAGTTACCGGGCGATTGCTAAATTATCAAACCCCGAATTTTCATAAGAGACCACGCAGGAAAAAATGCAAATATAATATCAATTACAAAGGATTTCAAAATAATGATAAAGCTCGAATGACCACCAACTGTCAATACTAGAATCTCTTTTTATTAAACAGCTAGTTCCCCAATTAAATACTCAATCCACGTCAACACCTCTATACCTCTCGTGAGTTTCCGTTGGAACCAAAACGGACCCTGAATGTCACTCAGCTTTTGCCTTCAGCACTATTTGGTAATCATTGTTCCTTTCTGTTATGTTTCTTTTTATACTTTATGTAAAAAAATTTTTCTCTCGTTTTTAAAATCTGAGTCTATTTTTAATTCTGTTGTCTTTTTAATTTATAGCTTTGAAAATGGGACACATGGTCTTGAAACGTCAGCACAATAAAGTACATTGAAAGGAAATACAAGGAATTCTCCTTCTCCCTAACTCGATGCTGTTCATCAGGTTTAAAGCAACCGCCTTCGACTTTGATATATATATATATATATATATATATATATATATATATATATATATATATATATATATATATAATATATACGGCTTTAAAAAGCAATTCTTTATTATCTGGGAATATACCTTTTTATTTTGATGTTTCTGTTTGCATTAAGTACGTACGTATAGATATATCTACATCTGTACAAACATACGTAGATATATTGATGTTTCTGTTTGCATTAAGTACGTACGTATAGATATATTTACATCTGTACATACATACGTAGATACATAAAGAGAAAGTTCTTCATTGGAGGGGTGGGTAGAGCTCTCGACTAGCATGCTGTTGGCCCAGCGTTCGACTCTCCGACAGGCCAGTGAAGAATTAGAGGAATTTATTTCTGGTGATAGAGATTCATTTGTCGTCATAATGTGGTTCCGATTCCACAATAAGCTGTAGGTCCCGTTGCTAGGTAACCAGTTGGTTCTTAGCCACGTAAAATAAACCTAACCCTTCGGGCCAGCCTAGGAGAGCTGTTAATCAGCTCAGTGGTCTGGTTAAACTAAGATATACCTATCCCCTACATAAAGAGAGAAATAATCAACGCACAATCACGTGTGGACAGAATGATTAAATTTTACTCACATCAGGATCGAATCCAGGTCTTTCAATTGAAAGGGAAGGCTGCTGCCTACTAAGCCACGCAAGTCATGAAAGAAGTTGGAACCTAAGCACCACTGTACGTAAAGGCTTTACCTGGGCAGGCTGACGGCCTCGCACACCAGGGAGTATATATGTATATATGCAGAAATGCATCATATACTAATTAGTTCAACATAATAAACGTATTTTAAGAAGTTTTTTATTGCCTGCCTTCCACCACGCAACCCCAGCATGTATCAAAAAGAAAAAAGAGAACGAAAAACAAATAACACAAGTAAAAAATGCGCCGAAGAAACTTCGGCACAATCGGGTTTTCTGTACAGCGTATAATCCTATATGAGCCGCGGCCCATGAAACTCAGCCACGGTCCGTTGGTGGCCTCATCCACGGCCAATGAAACTCTTAGCCGCGGCCCATCAAACTCAGCCACGGTCCGGTGGTGGCCTGTGTTGTTGGCACCTATAGCGGTGCCAGAAGTACGATTATGGCTAGGGTACGATTATGGCTAACTTTAACCTTAAATAAAATTAAAACTACTGAGGCTAGAGGGCTGCAATTTGGTTGGTATGTTTGATGATTGGAGGACGGATGATCAACATACCAATTTGCAGCCCTCTGGCCTCAGTAGTGTTTAAGATTTGAGGGCGGACAGAAAAAATACGGACGTACAGACAAAGCCAACTCAATAGTTTTCTTTTACAGAAAACTAAAACCAATCCTCAGGAAAACATTCCTCAGGGGCGATTAACATACGAGGAAAAACGCACTTTTTATCTTTACAGTACACGCAAGCCCAACATACAATTAACATCATGGCATGCGGCAAAAAAGCCCACGAAAAATGAATAAATAAAAAAACTCAGTCCTCATCTTCAGCAAAGGAAAACGCACTTTTATTTTTTACTTCTTCTTCCCAGAGAACTAAAAGCATCAGACCTTGGGGCAAATCCAGTTAGCAGCCCGGCTAAAACCACCTGACGAAGTCGGAGGAAAACCTTGGGGAATTTTTTCCATCATTCGCCTGCTCTCTCCACTCTCTCTCTCTCTCTCTCTCTCTCTGTGCTTCATTCGGCAGAAGGTTATTGGTGGATTTTTCACCAATTTTTTTTTATTTACTTCCCCTTTATCTTTCTTTTTAGTTTGTTTTCTCTCTCTCTCTCTCTCTCTCTCTCTCTCTCTCTCTCTCTCTCTCTCTCTCTCAAGTCATTCGCCTCAAAGATTATTGAAGGATTTTTTGCCCTTTTCCAATCTATCTTCCATCTATCTTTTTCTTAGTTCTCTCTCTCTCTCTCTCTCTCTCTCTCTCTCTCTCTCTCTCTCTCTCTCTCTCTCTCTCCAAGTCATTCGCCCAAAGATTATTGAAGGATTTTTTACCCTTTTTCAAATCTATCTTCCATCTATCTTTTCTTAGTTTCTCTCTCTCTCTCTCTCTCTCTCTCTCTCTCTCTCCAAGTCATTCGCCCAAAGATTATTGAAGGATTTTTTACCCTTTTTTAAATCTATCTTCCATCTATCTTTTCTTAGTTTCTCTCTCTCTCTCTCTCTCTCTCTCTCTCTCTCTCTCTCTCTCTCTCTCTCTCTCTCTCTCCAAGTCATTCGCCCAAAGATTATTGAAGGATTTTTTACCCTTATTTAAATCTATCTTCCATCTATTTTTTCTTAGTTTTCTCTCTCTCTCTCTCTCTCTCTCTCTCTCTCTCTCTCTCTCTCTCTCTCTCTCTCTCTCCAAGTCATTCGCCCAAAGATTATTGAAGGATTTTTTGCCCTTTTTCCAATCTATCTTCCATCTATCTTTTCTTAGTTTCTCTCTCTCTCTCTCTCTCTCTCTCTCTCTCTCTCTCTCTCTCTCTCTCTCTCTCTCTCTCCAAGTCATTCGCCCAAAGATTATTGAAGGATTTTTTACCCTTTTTTAAATCTATCTTCCATCTATCTTTTCTTAGTTTCTCTCTCTCTCTCTCTCTCTCTCTCTCTCTCTCTCTCTCTCTCTCTCTCTCTCTCTCTCTCCAAGTCATTTGCCCAAAGATTATTGAAGGATTTTTACCCATTTTTAAATCTATCTTCCATCTATCTTTTCTTAGTTTTCTCTCTCTCTCTCTCTCTCTCTCTCTCTCTCTCTCTCTCTCTCTCTCTCTCTCTCTCTCTCTCTCTCTCTCTCTCCAAGTCATTCCCAAAGATTATTGAAGGATTTTTTTACCCTTATTTAAATCTATCTTCCATCTATTTTTCTTAGTTTCTCTCTCTCTCTCTCTCTCTCTCTCTCTCTCTCCAAGTTATTTGCCCAAAGGTTACTGAAGGTTTTTTCACCATTTTTAAAATCTATCTTCCATTTATCTTTTTTAGTCTCTCTCTCTCTCTCTCTCTCTCTCTCTCTCTCTCTCTCTCTCTCTCTCTCTCTCTCTCTCTCTCTCCAAGTTATTTGCCCAAAGGTCACTGAAGGATTTTTCAGCATTTTTAAAATCTATCTTCCATCTATCTTTTTTAGTCTCTCTCTCTCTCTCTCTCTCTCTCTCTCTCTCTCTCTCTCTCTCTCTCTCTCTCTCTCTCTCTCTCTCTCTCTCTTATATTCAATCATAAATAATTACCGCATCTTCGTTAAGGGACAACAGTCTTTATCCCCACACCTATAAAACCTCCGTTATCCAAAATACTTAAGGTGTTTTTCCATTAGCTAGTACACTTGTTAAATCGGTTGAGAAAATCCGATGTTTTGTACATTTCAGTTATTTTATTTTGCATACTTATTTTCTCGATATGCCTGAATTATACTATTTAAAAGGGCGTCTATAAGATGCTCTATCAAATAGGAATTATATGCTATAGGCATGATTACAGAATTTTAACAAGTAAAAAATGCGTCGAAGTTTCTTTGGCGCGATCGAATTTTCTGTACAGCGTTTATAATCAAGGCCACAGAAAATAGATCTATCTTTCGGTGGTCTCGGTATAATGCTGTATGAGCCGCGGCCCATAAAACTTTAACCACGGTCCGGTGGTGGAATGTCCTATATCGTTGCCGGAAGCACGATTATGACTAACTTTAACCTTAAATAAAAAAAAAAACTACAGAGGCTAGAGGGCTGCAATTTGGTGTGTTTGATGATTGGAGGGCGAATGATTGATATACCAATTTGCAGCCCTCTAGCTTCAGTAGTTTTTAAGATCTGAGGGCGGACAGAAAAAATATGGACAGAAAATGTACGGACAGAAAAAAGTGCGGACAGAAGAAAATGCGGACAGAATAAAGTGGGGACGGACAGACAAAGCCGGCACAATAGTTTTCTTTTACAGAAAACTAAAAGTAGATAGATATATTCAGTTGCCTTGAAAAAGCATTAGTAATAACGCCGCAGCCTGTATTTCTTAGAGAGAGCATTGCAATAACCAGACGAGAATAACTAAACTCGCAATTTTAGACACCGAGAGTTATAAAGCCTGAATCTGTTATTTAAAACGTCACAAGTTCATGCTTTTTTATTTTTTGGGAAGGTCCAAGAAGAGGTCGGTATTTATTTACAGAATCTTTATAACGTCCTACTTTGAATTTGCAGTAGGAGGTTTGAGTCTGAAAACTGTGTATTATTATTATTATTATTATTATTACTATTATTATTATTATTATTATTATTATTATTATTATTATTATTATTATTATTATTATTATTTCGGTAGATGAAACCTATTCACATGGAACAAGCACACCAAAGGGGCCACTGACTTGAAATTCAAGCTTCCAAAGAATGTTGGTTTCAACTTCCCACCGCAGACCCCACATTGCGGCAGTAACTAATCATGATACAGAGCCAGTGATTTTTTTTTTTATCGGCCTGGGGGAGGCGCGAACTCGCGACATCTGAGCGGCATGTCACGACACTAGCGACCATACCAGCTGACCAGCTAACCAAGCTGACCATGAATACAAAAGCATTCATGGACAAAAGATCATGGCGCAAGAATACCATGTAAAGTCAGCCACAACATCAACCAGGCATATCGGAATTTGCCTCCAGGTCCTTGAAATGCATCCCGGAACCTTCTCGAAGGGAACAGACTAACCAGGGCTTCACCACCTGGCATTGCACCATTGCCAAATGGCGTGACAGGAATTCCTCAAACCAACTCGTAGCAGTAAGAGAGAGAGAGAGAGAGGGGGTGAGAGCGAGAGAATATGTTCTGGATGCAATGCAAGAAGTTAAGAATGTGAATTTAAGAAGTGAGAATGCTTTCGTGTTTTAGCCTTTGTGAAGGATGTCGATCAAAATGAAGACAGAGGAGATGAATCATATATTTGAGGGTGAAAAGACAAGGGGACAATTATTGCCAGGGCTGCTTCCTAGTCAGTCAATACCTTATAGTCAAGTAAAAGGTAGGCAAAATTTTTAGTACTAGATGGTGCTGACATGAATACTTTATGGCAATTTTATTATCTGCAAACACAAAGGATCGACCTGCAATTTTATTATGTGCAAAAACAAAGGATCGATCTGCAATTTTATTATTCTCTAAAACAAAGGATCGACCTGCAATTTTATTATTCTCTAAAACAAAGGATCGACCTGCAATTTTATAACCTACAAAAACAAAGGATCGACCTGCAATTTTATTATGTGCAAAAACAAAGGATCTATCTGCAATTTTATTATTCTCTAAAACAAAGGATCGACCTGCAATTTTATAACCTGCAAAAACAAAGGATCGACCTGTAATTTTATTATGTGCAAAAACAAAGGATCGATATGCAATTTTATTATTCTCTAAAACAAAGGATCGACCTGCAATTTTATAACCTGCAAAAACAAAGGATCGACCTGCAATTTTATAACCTGCAAAAACAAAGGATCGACCTGCAATTTTGATATCTGCAAAAGCAAGGGATCGACCTGCAATTTTATAATCTGTAAAAACAAAGGATCGACCTGCAATTTTATTATCCGGAAAAACAAAGGATCGACCTGCAATTTTATTATCTGCAAAAACAAGGGATCTCCCTTCAATTTTATTATCTGTAAATACACAGCAAGGACCAAACTGCAATTTCATTATCTGCAACATCACAAAAAAGATCGAATTGCAATTCCATCATCTCCAAAACCGAAAATGGATCAAATTACAAATTGCAATATTATCATCAGCAAAAACAAAAAAAAAAGGACCAAATAGCAATTTTATCATCTGCAAAAACCAAAAAGAAAAAAATTACAATTTTATTATCTGTAAATACAAACAAGTAAAAAACGCGCCGAAGTTTCTTTGGAGCAATCGAGTATTTTGTACAGCGTATAATCAAGGTCACCGAAAACAGATCTATCTTTCGGTGGTCTCGGCATAATGCTGTATGAGCCGCGGTCTATGAAACTTTAACCAAGGCCCGGTGGTGGCTTGTCCTACATCGTTACCAGATGCACGACTATGGCTAACTTTAACCTTAAAAAGTTACCGTAGCTAGAGGGCTGTAATCTGGTATGTTTGATGACTGGGGGGTGGGTGATCAACATACCAATTTGCAGCCCTCTAGCCTCAGTAGTTTTTAAGATCTGAGGGCAGACAGAAAAAGTGCGGACAGAAAAAAGTGCGGACATAAAGTGTGGACAAACAGACAAAGCCTGCACAATAGTTTTCTTTTACAGAAAACTAAAAACCTAACTGCAATCTCATTATCTGCAAGAACAAAAAACCGAAATGCAATCTCATTATCTGCAAGAACAAAAAACCGAACTGCAATCTCATCTGCAAGAACAAAAAACCGAACTGCAATCTCATTATCTGCAAAAAACAAAAAACCGAACTGCAATCTCATTATCTGCAAGAACAAAAAACCGAACTACAATCTCATTGTCTGCAAGAACAAAACCGAAAGAACTGCAAGAACAAAAACCGAAAATCTCATTATCTGCAAGAACAAAAAACCGAACTGCAATCTCATTATCTGCAAGAACAAAAAACCGAACTACAATCTCATTATCTGCAAGAACAAAAAACCGAACTGCAATCTCCTTATCTGCAAGAACACAAAACCGAACTGCAATCTCATTACCTGCAAGAAGAAATAAACCGAACTGCAGTCTCATTATCTGCAAAAACACAAATAGGACTGAACAGCAATCTCATTATCTGTAATAACAAAAAATAAACCAATGTCACTTTGGGACAATGGAAGAACGAAAAAGGCTGACAAAATATAAGGTTTCATACTGGTCTGGCTTAGACGTAAAACAATAAAAAAAACGTGAATCACCGGTAAATTGAAAGAAAAACCCAAAGTATCTGGAAAAACCAGCAGTTGAAATACCTTAAGTACAAGCAGCCGTCTCGAGAAAAATCGTCCTTATAAGCCAGTGGTTCTCAAACTGTGGGTAATTACTCCCCGTGAGGGTAATGAAGCCGTTTCTTGGGGCAGGGGCGGTTAACGAGGCACTTTAATAACAATTTATAATAAAAGAAACAGTGCTTTAATTTTAATTTTTTGTCAAAGGAAGAATGTCTAAAATCTAAATTCTTAAGACTTGAGTAAAAGTGAAATTAATTTCCTACATAGAAAAGGCATTAGAAATTAAGCATTCCAATATTTTCCTTTCCTTTAAATTATAACTTCACATAACTGAAGAGGAATGGGGTAGGTAGGTAGGTAGGTAGATAGGTAGGTAGGTAGGGGTCGTGGTGATATCTCGCACCACTGCCGGGGGTAGGTAACGAAACCAAAAAACTTGAAACCGCTGCAATCTAAGCTGAATCCATTACTCTAAGAGAGTAGCAGATGAGTGACATCCTTTGCCACAAACCTAAGGAGCCATTAGTCTAAATCAAGAGACTCGTTTATCAAGAAGACGGCCTCGTTTGTTACCACAGAGTTAACGCGAATGAAAATGTGAAGCGTTTACCTTAATTTTAGCTTTCGCACGAGGTGCGTTAAGTGCTGTTTTAGTAAAGTTCACGGATGATATTCCACTTCTATTTCCATTCGTCTTCTCCTATTCTCAATCTGTTAAACAGCACACAAGTCTCCTCCTTCCATATCACCTAGCATGAATCAGTACTATTTGTCTATAGGACTATTGTAGTCTTCTAAATGAATACTGAATTGTGTGAAGTAATAATTATATTCCTAAATGCATATTGGTTCATGCGAAGTAATAATTATATTCCTAGATACATACTGATTCGTGTGAAGTAATAATTATATTCCTAAATACATAATAATTCGTGCGTGGTAATTATCTTATTCCTAAATGCATACTGATTCGTGTGAAGTAATGATTATATTCCTAAATACATACTGATCGTGAGCAGTAATAATTATATTCCTAAATGCATACTGATTCGTGTGAAGTAATAATCAGATTCCTAAATACATACTAATTCGTGTGTGGTAATAATCTTATTCATAAATGCACACTAATTCGTGTGAAGTAATAATTATATTCCTAAATACATACTAATTCGTGCGTAGTAATAATCTTATTCCTAAATGCATACTAATTCGTATGAAGTAATAATTATATTCCTAGATACAAGCTGATTCGTGTGTAATAATAATCATATTCCTAAATGCATTCTGATTAGTGTAAAATAATAATAACAACAGTGTTTACCACTATCAACATAAAGAAATGTAAAGTGACCATCATTCCTGGAAGACAGAACTATGATGAAGTTTTGGAATGGTAATCACATCTTTTACAAGTCCGGGAAGCAAATTCCTGAGATGTATGCTAGTATTGTACCAGCCCGGTATTTTGGCCACGCCCCTAGGTTTGGTTAGGTTAGGCCGGGTTAGACTGGTTAAGTTACCTATATTTTACAGTAATTTGGCTGTGGGAAACAATGAGATTATTTTTAAGAAAATTCTATGGTTGGTTTTTAAGATATGGCGTCCAGCTTTTTTCAGGGAAAGGTCCCGTTACTCGGTTACATCTCGGGAAAATGCGTCCGGTAATTGGCCATTATATTTACAGAGCTTAATGGAAGCATCGACTACTAGTTGTTCCATCTAAGACCCTGAGACAAAGTGTAGGACACAAGCCGCAGGGTTTCACAGTGAGAGAGAGGGGCACGACTGACAAAATCTAAATTTTTTAGTGTAATAGAACAGGCATGGTGGGGAAAAGGGATACATCTGTGTTTGGAGAGTAATCTAACATTAAACAAAATGACTGTTTTTATGTTCACATGGAATTTGTGAAAGAACAGTCTGGCCAAAATACTCAAGTACTATTTTAATTTTACAATAAAATCCTGTGCTTCAGGCAAAAAGATTATGAGAAATTTTAACTTTCTTGGTGCTTCCACGTACGTACAAGACAACAATTCCAGTAACAATTTTAATTCAAAAAACATTCCAAGAAAATACAAAATGAATGAACCAAAACTCGACCTCTCCTTATAGTAAATGTAGCAACAACAACCAACTACACTTTGCATTGTAAACAGAGAAGCAAATGTTATAGTCCATTACATAAAACATAGAGAGAAGCCAAATTGCTCCATTTGCGAGGTAAATCAGTGTGGCGGAGCACATCAGAGAGGAGAAAGTCCATCGCTCACGTCAAGAGAACGTCTGCGCAGATAAAACAAGTATGATATAAAATACTCATAAAAATGAAAACGAGGCGCCCTTTCGTATGTTGATGAAGGTGGATAGAGAGAGAGAAGAGAGAGAGAGAGAGAGAGAAATACGATAATAGGGGATTCGATAATCGAAGGTGACGAACAGTGTACTCGGAAAGCGAAGTCGATTATAACTAACAGAGAGAGAGAGAGAGAGAGAGAGAGAGAGAGAGAGAGAGAGAGAGAGACTGTATTACTTTTAGATAGCACTGATAAGTGCTTTCTTTGATAGGTGAATTGAGAGAGTGAAAATGATCTGTTAATGCTTTATTACTCTTATAAGGCATATATTTTCTTGGTTGCACAATACTTATCAAAAGTTTCATATCCTTGTTACAATCTACTTCGCTTTCCGAGTACACTGTTCGTCACCCTCGAATTTCGAATCCCCTATTATCTCTATTCTCTCTCTCTCTCTCTCTCTCTCTCTCTTTATAGATGAATTACTACCGTGATGTATACCGGGTACATCATCTTAGATATCACAGATTTTCAGCCATTCTGTCATCGAATACGAACACGTGAAAATACCTCATATTTATGGAACTGTTTTATAAATGCACTTATCTCAGTATTTATGACACCAAAGTCTTCAAAGGCTTCTCTCTCTCTCTCTCTCTCTCTCTCTCTCTCTCTCTCTCTCTCTCTCTCTCCAACCTACATCCTTCACAAAAAAAAAAAAAAAACTGAATTGTATGCTTCAGTTCTTAGGAGGTTATAAATGCTAAACTTAATTAAGCTTTCAGTTTTGTAAACTATGCATGCGTGTATATGCGTGGGCAAGTTAGCGTGCATTTATGTGTAGGAGTGTTTGCGTGTGGGTGTGTGTGTGTGTGTGTGTGTGTGTGTGTGTGTGAGAGAGAGAGAGAGAGAGAGAGAGAGAGAGAGAGAGAGAGAGAGAATCCTTTGTACCCGTTTTACAAACGAACGATTTCGCTTGTAAACTAATGAATTTTATATACGATTGATACCTCTACGGTATTCCAGGTATTACTTGAATGAGTTATGAATAAAAGTGCAAGAATGAAATTGGATGTCATAGCTCCGGGGAAAATAAGCCGACTGGAATCATTGTAAGAGTCTACTTACATTAAGTTGCTTTAAATAGATTCTGTCTCTCACTTTTTTTCGATTTCAATAGACAACGCATCATGTATATGTATGTATAAATGAATCATGAAAATATGAAACGTAATGAATATATAAATAAAGACAAAGGCCTTTCGACTTATAGTCCTTTACTTAGCAGACTAAGTCAAGGACTATTAGTCGAAGGGCCTTGCAACACTCCATTGTTTCTCTTTCCTTCTTGGAATTTGTCTTTATTTATATGTATGTATGTATATATGTACAGATATATATATATATATATATATATATATATATATATATATATATATATATATATATATATATATATATATATATATATATATATATATATATATATATATATATATGTATGTATGTATGTATGTATGTATATGTATATACATATATATATTGTGTGAGAGAGAGAGAGAGAGAGAGAGAGAGAGAGAGAGAGACCTTACCTTACAGACCTTACAATTCGAGGTTGCCCCAGGTCCCTCAGTGTGAGGCGCCTTTGATGAGAGAGAGAGCATCTTCCGGTATATTTTGCATCTTCCAGTCTTGGATGGTCTGGGATGCAAAGAGAAAAAATAAACACATCTACGCTCACTCCTGTTATGTTCCTCAGATTTAGCGCAAGAATTAATGCTGGTGCGTGGTGGATTAATGTCCTGTGTGCTTTCCTTAATTTTCCTGGTATAGTTTTGGCACTATTAATCTACCTCTGCTTGCTCTTTTGATAATTTTAGTTCCATGATATTTTCGGTAATTCCTTCTGTCTGTTTCCATGCTTGAATTACCATGTAGCGTTCTCTTCTCCTTTCAAGACTATATAAATTTAAGAATTGTAGTCTTTCCCAGTAGTCAAGGTCCTTAAATTCTAGCTGTAAATGACCTTTGTACACTCTCTCTATTTGTGCAATATCCTTTTGGTAGTGTGGGTACCATATTATATTGCAATAACGTACGTTTTATAAAGCATAATCATGTGTTCAGCTTTTCTTGTTTTGAAGTGCCGGAACAACATTCCCATTTTTTGCTTTGCATTTTGCCAATAGAATTGCTATTTGATCATTGCATAACATATTCCTATTCAACATCACACCTTGCATAACCTACAAAGAAAAAAATAAGACATATTTACAAGAAAAGAAGAAAAGAAAATTAAAATGCATATTCGTTGCCGTAATGGCAACATAATCGTGGCGAGAAATCCAGGGAACAGGCAATCATATTCTCAACAGCAGAAAGACGCTTGCCTTGCAACTCTGTTGATTGCCTGGGCATTCGAGTGCACTGTAATCTTCGCGTGCTGGTGCGAAACAGTCTCTCTCTCTCTCTCTCTCTCTCTCTCTCTCTCTCCCCTGTAGTTTAGTATTCAGACCGCAAGACAAATATTTTCTTGAATGTGTTTAGTTGTGGATGGAAAGGAATTCTCTCTCTCTCTCTCTCTCTCTCTCTCTCTCTCTCTCTCTCTCTCTCTCTCTCTCTTACTCTGTAGTTTAGTATTCAGACCGCTAAACAAATATTTTCTTGATGTGTTCAGTTGTGGATGGAAAGGAATCTCTCTCTCTCTCTCTCTCTCTCTCTCTCTCTCTCTCTCTCTCTCTCTCTCTCTCTCTCTCTCTCTCTCTCTCGTTACTTACGAGGATATGAAGGCAAAAATGAACGAGAAGAAATCGATAAATCTGGCGAAACTCTCTCTCTCTCTCTCTCTCTCTCTCTCTCTCTCTCTCTCTCTCTCTCTCTCTCTCTCTCGTTAGTTACGAGGATATGAAAGCAGAAATGAACGAGAAGAAATCGAGAAATCTGGCGAAACACCCTCTCTCTCTCTCTCTCTCTCTCTCTCTCTCTCTCTCTCTCTCTCTCTCTCTCTCTCTCTCTCTCGTTAGTTACGAGGATATGAAAGCAAAAATGAACGAGAAGAAATTGAGAAATCTGGCGAAACACACACACACTCTCTCTCTCTCTCTCTCTCTCTCTCTCTCTCTCTCTCTCTCTCTCTCTCTTTCGTTACTTTATTTTTTTACCGCAAAAGGGAACGACAAGAATATTAGAAATCTGGTGAAAATTCTCTCTCTCTCTCTCTCTCTCTCTCTCTCTCTCTCTCTCTCTCTCTCTCTCTCTCTCTCTCTCTCTCTCGCTACTTACGTGAATACAAAAACAAAAAAATAACAGAAAAACTGAGAAATCTGATAAAAAAAAAAATAGACCTCGTGCAACAACAAAAAAATCTTAAATGCCTCAATTCGCAGCATTGCATGCAGGTTCCCACGCAATTGAAAGAAAACGGAAAGGGTGCTTTGTTACCTCATTCATTCTAGTAAATCGTTTCGCAACACGAATAGAGAATTTTTATTTTACTAGCTAACAAAATCATATACCTGGAAAAATTCTCAAATGATAATCGGTATCATACTAAAGGTGATATATCGGGAATTTGGGGTGAAATTGAAGCAAAACTGGAGTTATTATCTCGTGGCAATATTATAATGGTTATAATATCGGGAATTTGAGTGAAATTGAACCAAAACTGGAATTATTATCATGTGACAATATTGTAATAGTGATAATATCGGGAACTTGGGTGAAATTGAAGCAGACCTGTAATTATTATCACGTGGCAATATTATAATGGTGATAACATCAGGATTTTGAGTGAAAAAAGCAAAATTGGAATTATCATCATGTGACAAAATTACAATGGTGATATCGGGAATTTGGGTGAAATTGAAGCAAAAATGTAATTATTATCACGTGGCAATATTATAACGGTGATAATATAAAAATTTGGGTGAAAATTAAGCAAAACTGGAATTATTATCAAGTGACAATATTATAACGGTGATAATATCGGGAATTTTGGTGAAAATGAAATAAAGCTGGAATTATTATCGCGTGGCAATGTTAAAATGGTGATATCGAGAATTTTAGAGAAAATTATGCAGAAATGAATATAATTGTGATGATTATGATAATGAAAGAAATGTAAGATTTCTTTCAGCTTTGTCAAAGATCCTAATTCTTTTTCATTTTTGTAAAATTAGTAAGTGTAAAAACGGTGGATATATTTTCTTTTGTAAAGATAGACACGCCTATCAATTAACACATTTTATGTTGTTCT
>NC_089746.1:6042194-6047194 GCF_040412425.1 Macrobrachium rosenbergii | reverse complement strand
GGAGGAGGACACATCTCGTCCAATCTCAATAATTTAGGAGCTGCTCCAATAACTCCGTCTCGTTGGAGCCCCATAAAATGACCCATTCTCCATTTTACGACGGGAACAAGGTCACATGAATGGCAAAAAAAGGTAAAAAAAAAAAAATAAAAAAAAAAAAAAAAAAAAATGCGCAGGAGTTTCTACGGCGCAATCGAGTTTTCTGTACAGTCGCTACAGCGTGTAATCAACGCCACCGAAACTAGATCTATATTTCGGTGGTCTTGGTATAATGCTGTATGAGCCGCGGCCCATGAAACTTTAACCATAGCCCGTGGTGGCCTTTCCTATATCGTTGCCAGAAGCACGATTATAACTAACTTTAACCTATAAATAAAATAAAAACTATTGAGGCTAGAGGGCTGCAATTTGGTATGTCTGATAATTGAAGGGTGGATGATCAACATACCAATTTGGAGCCCTCTAGCCTCAGTAGTTTTTCAGATCTGAGGGCGGACAAAAAAAGTGCGGACAGACAGACAAAGCCGGCACAATAGTTTTCTTTTAGAGAAAACTTAAAAAAAAAGGACTCGACAGATATTTCATCTGGACCCCTAAATGGAATAGTAAATGTTGTGCCCAGTGACACCACCGCTCGCTCATTAAAATTAATTAAGGGATAATTATTTCAATTATTTCGAACTTTTGAAGTTTTCTCGTTACGAGCAACTTCAAAGCCCATTCAGTCGTTTTGCTGTTTCTGTTTTACATTGAAAAATGTACTTCATTTCTTCATTTTAATGGATGATAAAATGTAAAATTCATATGAACAGCGCTGTTATCACTGATAAAATCGTAACTTCTTAGATGGAAAGTCGTTTTTCTGATTCTCAAAAATTCTTTTTGTATTTACAATTTAAAATCTACGATATTGATTGATTGACCGAATATAGAATTTAGGCCAAAAGCCAAGAGCTGGGACCTACGAAGTCATTCAGCGCTGAAACGGAAATTGACAGTAAAAGGTTTGAAAGGTGTAACAGAAGGAAAATCTCGCCTCGCAGTTGCATTGAAACAGTTGTTAGGAAGAGAGTGGAAAATAAGATTTAACAAAAGAGAATATGAACGGAGGTACAGCAAAAGGAATGAGGTCGGTTGTAGCTAGTGGCCGAGGGGACGCTATAAAGAACCTTAAGCAATGCCTGCAGTGCACCGCATGAGGTGCACTGACGGCACTACCCCCTCTACTACAGGGTCATTATAATTGGGACTTGGATGCAAAAAAGTAAAAAAAAAAATTACAGAAAACTTTTGCAATGGGGAAGATTCATTGTAAAGTCAACATATTTTGAAACGTTCTCGTCAAATTTACCCGCCATTAAAAACTCCAGAAGTTTCTCTCTTCTCTCTCTCTCTCTCTCTCTCTCTCTCTCTCTCTCTCTCTCTCTCTCTCTTTCTCTCTTTGTCAATTAGTTAGACGTTCGTTCGTTGCAAAAGACAATTGCCACAGATATATATATATATATATATATATATATATATATATATATATATATATATATATATATATATATATATATATATATATATACATACATATATGCGTATATTTTTATGTACACGTACAGAATGTATATGTATATATGTATGTATATACATTATACAATTATTATAATGTATATACATGTATCCGTAATGTGACTTATTTAAAGCCAAAGTAACAAATAAAAATTCCTAATAGGGAGAGATAGCATGTCTAAAACTAATGGAGGAACAGAGGTACAGAAATTGACAGTGAACTGACAGTGACAGACTATCTCGACAGAGATCGCCCATAAAATTATTTTAAAAATGAAATATATATATATATATATATATATATATATATATATATATATATATATATATAATTGGGAGAAATATATATATATATATATATATATATATATATATATATATATATATATATATATATATATATATATATCTAAATAAATAAAATTGAGAGAGAGAGAGAGAGAGAGAGAGAGAGAGAGAGAGAGAGAGAGAGAGAGAGAGAGAGATAGACCGAGAGACCCCATTTGGAGCCTGAAAAATGAAGGAACTTTTATGGCATTCGTAACGAAGTCAAAAGCGATCGCATTGGGAGCCGATGACAGGAGGAGACTCGCTCCATTTCGAGAACTGGACAAAAATTCTGTTATTTAATTTCTCTTATTTCATTTGGTACATTTGTTCAATTTTCTTTTTACTTTATTTCTTTTACTCTCGGGGATTAAATAAAGTGCTATATGTAAATAAAGGAGTCGCTGGAACGAATCGAGACGAGATATCTATGACCCAGATATTAGAAAAGAATTAGAAAAGAAACATTTCTTGAACAGTTTTTGATTAAAAGGAATACGCTACGTTAGTCAAGAAGATACATGTTTAGATATATAGATATATCTATATTACATAAATATATATAAATATAAAATATATGTATATAAATTATATACATATATATAGGTATATAAATGTATGTATATATATATACATACATTCATACATAGATACATACATATTGTAATTGTAATAGCAATAATGCCCTCTTACCTTCTCGAAGAAATCGAGAAGTTAAGAGGGCATTGTGGCTATTACAATTATGTTTGTATCTGGTAAAAAGTGACCTGCAGGTTCTACACACACACATTATATATAAAATATATATATATATATATATATATATATATATATATATATATATATATATATATATATATATATGTATATACAGTATATATGGTATCTACATATATATATAATACATATATACACATTTTATATACAATGCAAAATGCTTCTACCAACTCCTAACACGTTCTACCCCTAGTAACAGCTACTGTCCGTCCATTCTCCCACAACAAGAGATCTTGTCCAGTCAATCACTTATGCAATTCCATGAAAGTTGGACCGTGTTCAGAGTGACCCAGGCATTAATTTGGAAGTAATCAACTTTGCATGATAGTTTCGCCAGGCCTATCAGAGAGACTGCCACTGAACACAGCGTGAGGGAATAAATTAGATAACCGAAAAAGATCCAGCTCTTGTAGAATGAACATTTTTAATGTAACAAATTTAATGGGCTGGTTTTTTTTCTATGAAGGAATCTTCTGCTTGGACAAAACATTATATAAAGTCTTTTTGCTGTTCCGTTTTATTATTTTTGATATATATATATATATATATATATATATATATATATATATATATATATATATATATATATATATATATATATATATATATATATGTATATATATATATATATATATATATATATATATATATATATATATAGTAGTATATATATGCATATATACATGTATATATACACACTATGCATAACTGAATCACGAAAATGTGGAATATGGTGGATATATAAATAAAGGCAATGCCACGAAGGACAGAGAAACAATGGAGTACCGTAAGGCCTTTCGACTTCCTGTCCTTCACTTAGCACACATACATATATACTATGCCTAACACCCGAGGAATAGGCCTACCTGTGGGAGCCTAAAAGACTGACACCTGGTTGTTTTAAGCCAAAAGAATAGTTGGTTAATACATATACCTGTATATATATATATATATATATATATATATATATATATATATATATATATATATATATATATATATATATATATACATACATACATATACAATACCTACCAATAGGAATAAGCCTACCTGTAGCCCAAAATACTGACACCTGGTTGTTTTAAGCCCTTACCTGAAGAGGGGTATAGTTTTTCAGGGTTCAACAGGCCTCATGCGGACCTCAGGACTAGACCTATCAGCCGAGTAACAGGCCTAAGCACCCGCCCCCTTAGTATTCCCGATGAATGCAATGGGACCTTAACACGTGTAACGTAAGGATAAGATTAAACAAGTAATAAATGCTCCAAAGTTTCTTCGGTGCAATCGAGTTTTCTGTACAGCCGCTACAGCGTATAATCAAGGCCACGGTAAATACATCTGATCGTTCGGTGGTCTCAGTATATTTTGGGTTTAATCACGGCCCGGTGGTGGCCTACTATATCGTTGCCGGAAGCAAGATTATGAATGACTTAAATAAAATAAAAATCAGGCTAAAGGGCGAGTTTGATGATTGAGGGTGGATGGCCATACCAAGCTAATTTGCCCCTGGCCTCAGTAGTTTTTAAGATCTGACGGCGGAGGACAGAGATGTGGACAGAAAAAGTGCGGACGGACAGACAAAGCTGGTAACGTTTTCTTTTACAGAAAATAAGATTTCATTACCTAAATATATAAGACTCAGCTTCATTTCGTCATACGGTCACGTGAAGAGGAGTGTATGCGCACGTGTGTGTGTGTGTGTGTGTGTGTGAGTGTGTGTGTTTGTGTGTGAGCGCACGCAAGCATGCTCATTATATGTTATATATACGTTTAAAATAACGTTATTCGTAATACTTTGCCTCTTAACATTTTGGCTATGACGGCAAATTACTGGACGATTGAATTTTGACAGATTTACACTTGACTGAAACTTGTTCAGCCTTTCCTGTGTTTCATACATTTATCTGTCTATCTATCTATCTATCTATCTATCTATCTATATGCTCTGAAATTTGTAATGTCTTATCATATTTAAAAGGTTCACTAACAAAATCCAAATACTTAGTTGGATGTTTTGCATAAACAGCTGAAATCTATCACCTCTACGCATAGACATCCACCAGATTATGAATGACTTAAATAGAATAAAAATATCTAAAAATAATTGGATAAAGGGCTGTAATTTGGAATATTTGATGCTTGGAGGGTGGATGATCAATATACTCAATTTGCAGCCCAGTCTCAAGTCTCAGTGGTTTTAAGATCTGAGGGTGGAGGACAGAGAAAGTGCGGACAGAAAGAAGTTTGGACGGACAGACAAAGTTGGCACAATAGTTTTCTTTACAGAAAACCGGAAACTGAGAGAGATTTTATTACCTAAATATGTAAGACTCAAA
>NC_089746.1:6019694-6037194 GCF_040412425.1 Macrobrachium rosenbergii | reverse complement strand
ATTATTATTATTATTATTATTATTATTCTTATTATTATTATTATTATTAGTGGGGAAAAAATCCACAGTTATTTATATGTAAATATATTCTACGATAAATCTATACAGATAGCTTTCGGGAACCTGTTCGATTCCCCTTTTCAATCCAACAGATTCCCGAAGACTATCTATACAGATTTATCTTTAAATATATGTGCATATACATAACTGTGGATTTGTTTCTCCATTTGAAGACACATGCTACTATGAGTATTTTTTAGTTATTATTATTATTATTTATTATTATTATTATTATTATTATTATTATTATTATTATTATTATTATTATTAGCAGGTAGCAGGGCCTCTCTTAAGCATGTCCTGTTAGAAAGGATGGCTGAATCGTGCGAATTAATCTTATGTAAAGTTTCTCAATTTTCCTTTTGGAAAATATGAAAATTGAGAAGACTCAGTGTAAGGTCAATTCGCACGATGCAACCATCCTTTTCAACAGATTATTATTATTATTATTATTATTATTATTATTATTATTATTATTATTATTATTATTATTATTATTATTATTACCTGTCCAAAACCTAACAAAAATGGTTATAAATTCTGAAGACAAATCCTCGCAAAAGTTTTTACATTTATTCCCGACAAAACTTAAAAATCAAATATCTTACGTTCCTGCTTTTACCCCGTTTAATTTTTCTCTCCCGCAGAAGGCATTAAGATGTTCCCGACGGCGCTGAAGAGCAGCAAAAGTAGCATCAGCGGCTCCCGCAGCAGCAATAGCAGCGACGTTGACTCCTGCAGCAGCAGAAGCAAAAGCAGTACCGTAAACGGCAGCTGCAGATTCTTATCCGGAGAGAGGAAGAGGAGGAGAAATGCCTCGAATAACATCCTGACTTTTCTGATGATGCTGCTCCTGCTCGGGGAATGCTCGTCCTCCCCCTCCACCTCCTCTTCCTCCTCCTCCTCCTCCTCCTTCTCCTCCCAGAGTAACGAGGGTGAGTTCATTTGCAGATTCTGTTTCTTTTTGTCAGCTATTAGTTCTTAAGGTTGCGTTCATTTGTCCGAATATCTGGCGAGTCCTGTTCTCGTTGCCAACTGCTCGACTTCTTTTAGGTTGCGTTCATTCTTCCAAATATTTGCGAGTTCTGTTTCTCGTTGTCAGTTCGACATCTTTTAGGTCGTGTTCCTTTGTCCAAATTTTTGCGAGTTGTTTCTCGTTTTCAGGTCGTTGTCCTCCAGGTTGCGTTCATTTGTCCAAATATTTGGCGATTTCTGTTTCTGGTTGCCGGTTCGACGTCCTGTAGGTTGCGTTCAGTTGGTCAAATGTTAACGCCTCTTGGTTGTTATCAGGGTTAAAAACTAACACCTGTTTATTACTGTGGATGATCTTCATAAAACACGAAGATTTTAGACACGGAAACTATCGTTAAAGTGATATAATTTTACCGGATTGCCTTTTCAGTCTTATTTACTGTTCTTGTTAGAATATACAATTTTCATCCCTGTTCTCGTTGCTTACATGTAATAACCTGTATATACAAATCGTTACTTTTCTATCATATCCTTTAATTTAAGAGATATTCTGCAGTGACTTCGTCTTCAAAAGATTTCATATATAGAATCTACTCATTTTTCTGAAATCGACTGGTTCATATGCTATGACTCAAGCCAAGGTCTGAGAACTGTTGCTATGCGGTCACCATGTGACGTAAAGCAATTAAACACGATGCCTAAGGCGACAAATGTGTGACTAATAGAGGCACAGAGACTAAGAATTCAGCAAAACACATTCTAAAGAAAACTACAGTTCTCGAAATTATCGTATTTCTTTACACAGAAAGATAAATGAAAGAACACTTGAGAATCTAAAATAATTGTACCTCTTTACAGACACGCACAAACTAAAGAACACTTCTAAACTTGAAATTATCGTACCTCAGTAAAAGAGAAACACAAAATGCGAAACGAGCCGACAGAAACAGCAAACACAAAAATCGACAAGCAATTGCGATAAGTGAGCAAATGGACGCTGGCAAACTCGACAAGGTGAAACAACTTTTTAACCTCATTGTTTCATAAACCAAAAGAAAGGTTTGGAGTGAGGTCAGACTTCATAATTGCCAAAATACACACACAAGCGCAGACTGCTATTTGATTCCTGGCCCTCAAATTTAAGATGTTTTTCTTTTTCAGTCATAAACAGCTTACTAAAAGGAATTATCTGAAGACTATTACATTGCAACAATGTTTTAAAGAGTAATGGTGAAGCACTTCATTGCACTTCACCATTACTCTTTAAAAACATTGTTGCAATGTAATTGTCGTCAGAGAATTCCTTTTAGTAAGGTGTTTATGATTGAAAAAGATTAATACCTTAAATTTGAGGGCCAGGAATCAAATGGTAGTCTGCTCTTGTGTGTGTGTTTTGGCAAATACGAAATCTGACCTCACTCCAAACCTTTGAGAGGGATAATTATTCGATACAAAATGTTGGATAGAATGAGGACAGGGGAGGGAGGGGTGCTTTCAGATAGTGGTGGATAAGTACGGTGTTAGAACAAAAGGGCCCAGAAGGAGCAAGAATTCATGTAAGAAATGGTGATGAATTCTTGCTGATGAGGACTACGAAAGCAAAAAGGGAATGGTTGTTCAGCTGTATGTGTGTGTTGGGGGGCGGGGGGGGGGAGGGAAGGGGGTGTTGAGAATAAGTCCCTATCTTTGATTTTTATATGAATAGGATAAGCGAATCAGTGACAGATGTCTTGCTTTATATTAAAAACTGTTCATAGTAGCATGACTCTTAAAATGGAGAAACAAATCACGGTTATGTGGAGGTACAAATATATTTCATAATAAAGCTAAAACTGTTTAGCTTTAATTTAAAATATATTTAAACCCCTACATTACTGTAAGTTTTTTTTTCCTACATTTTATCATTATTATTATTACTCAGATGAAACCTATTCATACGGAACAAGCCCACCACAGGGACCACTGACTTGAAATTCAAGCTTCCAAAGAATATTAAGGTGTTCATTAGGAAGAAGTAAGAGGAGGTACAGGGAAATACAGAGAGAAAAAGTCCCATTCACTTATTAAAAAAAATAAATCAATCAATAAATTAACAAATATAAAAAATGTATTGAAATGCAAGGAGAACAGTATTAGGGTAGCAATGCATTGCCCCTTCGCTTGAAGGTGTGTATGTACAATAACTGTCTCGTAAGTTCGTTAGATTCAACAGATACCAGGTTCACCAAAGGCAAACGAGTGCTTAATTTTATTACGAAAATAATTCCGTGGTCATAAAATTAACTGCAAATATAGATAGAAATGCAATGTCTTATAAACATGCTGTTTAAACACCGTCATAAATCAACACTATCCTTGGAATAGTGTTTATTTCTTTCTGTGTAATTGGTTAAATTGAATCATCCCTGAGTACCAGAATATCAGTATGACCTAATCTTTAGTTTTTTAAGAATCTGAGAGGGCAGTAATATATATATATATATATATATATATATATATATATATATATATATATATATATATATATATATATATATATATATATATATATATATATATATATATATATATATATATATATATATATATATATGTATATATTCATATATATGTGTATAAATAAATATACATATACATATACAGTATATTAACTTTATCACATACACAATTGTTCTGTGCATTAATACAATTACTAACAGGACTTCATTTAAACCGGATGGTATCTAGCGGAGACCCCATCCTGATTAAATGAGGTCATGTTAGTAATATATATATATATATATATATATATATATATATATATATATATATATATATATATATATATATATATATATATATACATATGTATATATATTATATATATATATATATATATATATACATATACATATATACATATATACATATATACATATGTACATATATACATATCAGTATACATACATGCTAAATACCACACCAGAACAAGAAAGCAAAACACATCTTAACACATTTTCTCCTCCATCAATAGCATCGTTATATTCACATGCAGCAAGTGTACCTCCCGCAGATCTTCGCAGAAGATCTGCTTCCCTCCTACAACAACAACAACAACAAAAACATAAAACTTTTCCAGTTGCTGTACCACGCACCAGACCACCTCTTACCCGGGCTATCAAAGTGAGGTAAAAAGAAGAAAAAGAAGAAGAAAGATACTGGAGCGCCCAGATGCACAGAGAGAGAGAGAGAGAGAGAGAGAGAGAGAGAGAGAGAGAGAGAGAGAGACACCCCGTACCGAATGGTGTTACCAGTCACGTAACGTCTGGCTATCTGGCTGCCATATTACTGGGAAAAAAGTATATTGGAAAACAGGACTCACAGAGAAAGCCGGGCAAGAGAGGAAAAACAGATATGCTATAATGTACACAGCACGTTCAAGCCTTAAGCCTTGTGAATGAATGAATGAATGAAATACAAAATTCAGGGCAAATACCAAGCGCTGGTACCTATAAAGAGGTCATTCGGCGCTGAAAGGGAAATTGAGAGCCGTAAGATTTTCAAGGTGTAACAGAAGGAAAACTTCGCAATTGCACTATGAAATAATTGTTGGGAGACGGTTAAGGAAAGTGTGAACAGAGGTACAGCAAAGGGGAATGCAAAGGGTTGCCGCTAGGAGCCTACAGTGCACCGAGTGAGGTGTAATGACGGCACTACTTCCTACGGGATTAAGCGTTACGTGCATTCCATTCTACACGAGAAAGATATTCGATATTCCGAGTGCGTAGCAAGACTACCACCATGGCGTGCGGTGAATCTGAAAGCGTGGAATGCAAATGACACCTAATAATTATTCTCTATGCCCAAGCATCGCACAGGGATTTTTACTACCCCCACTTATGATTTCCGGACCTCCTGAACTCATAGCCCATTTTCGTTCTGAGAGCTGCTTTTGCAGTGCTCTCTCTCTCTCTATATATATATATCTCTCTCTCCTCATTTTGAGATAAAAAGCTGAAACTTGCTAAAGAAAAAAGGTTCAAATGTTGAAATTAGTATGCAGGCTCATTTGTAACAGTGAGTTTCATCAGAAGAGGTGACAGTTTTGTAAATTATGAATGTGATAAAGATAATTTCCAAGAAAACCCTTATACTGCAAAGAGAGAGAGAGAGAGAGAGAGAGAGAGAGAGAGAGAGAGAGAGAGAGAGAGAGAGAGAGAGAGAGAGGTGCCTAGTGTGTGTGTGTGTGTGTGTGTGTGAAAAATAAATGTAACTGGCCTGGCCCTTTCATAGATACCCATGATTATTTCAAAATTCAGAAAGAAGTGTTTCTGATTACGAATGTATCAAATGCACTAGAAATATATCTCTTCTGTTACTTTGTCTTTCAGAGGCACTTAAACCGCAGGTATCCATGATAGCGTTAAAGTGATGTACAGCAATTAAAACTGAAGTTCTTGCCAAAACAGTTCAAACTAAGATAATTCTAAAAAATATTAAAAAAAGTTCTTTCTAAAACAATTAAAATCAAGTGCTTTCTAAAAAAAAAAAAACATTTATTTCTGAAAAATGTAAAACAAAGTTTCATCTGAAACTATTAAAACAAGGTTCTTTCAAATTTAAAGCAAAGTTCTTTCCAAAATAATCAAAACAAAGTTCCTTAAAAAAAAATTAAAGTAAAGTTCTTTTTAAAACAATTAAGAGAAAGTTCTTTCCACAAAATTAAAACAAAGTTCTTTCTAAAACAATTAAGACAAAGTTCTTTCTGCAACAATTAAGACAAAGTTCTTTCTAAAATAATTAAGACAAAATCCTTTCTAAAACAATTAAGACAAATTTCTTTCAAATAGAATTAAAGCAAAGTTCTTTCTAAAATAGTTAAGACAAAGTTCTTTCTAAAACAATTACGACAAAGTTTTTCAAATAAAATTAAAGTAAAGTTCTTTCTAAAATATTAAGACAAAGTTCTTTCTAAAATAATTAAAACGAAGTTCTTTCAGATAAAATTGAAACAAACTTCTGTCTAAAACAACTAAAACAAAGCTCTTTCTAAAACAGTTATGACAAGTTCTTTCTAAAACAATTAAAACAAAGATTTTGCCTTTTTTAATAAAGGAACAAATAAATTACCATAAAACTGAGTTAATGTAATTATTATGAATGACAGTTAGGTCGTATTTTCAATACGGCATTGTGGTATGGAATCTCCCTTGCGACCATCAATCAGAATCATGTTGCAACCTTCATGTGCCAACCTCCCCCTCCACTTCTTCCCACCCCAACCACTACCTTCCACCCCATCTCACACCTACCACCACCCCAATAACCAACAATTTCTCCCGCCTCGTGAATCACAGCGGATGAAGGCAACGATATGTCACTTACGAAACTTATATTACACTTAAACAGTTGCCAGTAAGTCATTTTTATCATAAGCTCGAATAACTGCTCTATTTTCTAATAATTTCCAGCAAGATAAATCACGCACACACACAAACACACACATAAACATATATATATATATATATATATATATATATATATATATATATATATATATGCATATATATATAATATATATATATATATATATATATATATATATAATCAGAAAGCTACAAACGTCCTTTAATATCAATTCACTCTACCTCAGAGTAATATATTTTCATATATGTTACCGAAGGGGAATTTTAGGTGATAATAAGTCCACCGTCCGTGGGATCGAACCAGCGGCGGACGGGGGAATCAGGACTACAGTGACACACTAACCAGTCGGCCACAAGAGAGGTATAAATGAATACCATCTCCCATCAGCCCACCCGTCGAACTCAGGTGTTTTGCGTTTGGAGACGATATCCACCCACCTCTGCCATGTTGGCGTGTAGTGCGTTTGTGCACGTAGCCATATTATGACTATTTATCACATCACCGTGATTCATATACAATCAGAAAGCTACAAACGTCCTTTAATATCAATTCACTCTACCTCAAGTAATATATTTTCATATATGTTACCGAAGGAATTTTAAGTGATAATAAGTCCACCGTCCGTGGGATCGAACCAGCGACGGACGGGGAATCAGGACTACTGATGACACACTAACCAGTCGGCCACAGAGAGGTATAAATGAATACCATCTCCCATCAGCCCACCCGTCGAACTCAGGTGTTTTGCGTTTGGAGACGATATCCACCCACCTCTGCCATGTTGGCGTGTAGTGCGTTTGTCGCGCGTAGCCATATTATGACTATTTATCACATCACCGTGATTCATATACAATCAGAAAGCTACAAACGTCCTTTAATATCCAATTCACTCTACCTCGGAAGTAATATATTTTCATATATGTTACCGAAGGGGAATTTTTAGGTGATAATAAGTCCACCGTCCGTGGGATCGAACCAGCGACGGACGGGGAATCAGTTCTACATGACACACTAACCAGTCGGCCACAACAGAGGTATAAATGAATACCATCTCCCATCAGCCCACCCGTCGAACTCAGGTGTTTTGCGTTTGGAGACGATATCCACCCACCTCTGCCATGTTGGCGTGTAGTGCGTTTGTCATGCGTAGCCATATTATGACTATTTATCACATCACCGTGATTCATATACAATCGAAAGCTACAAACGTCCTTTAATATCAATTCACTCTACCTCGAAGTAATATATTTTCATATATGTTACCGAAGGAATTTTTAGGTGATAATAAGTCCACGGGTGGGCTGATGGGAGATGGTATTCATTTATACCTCTCTTGTGGCCGACTGGTTAGTGTGTCACTGTAGTCCTGATTCCCCGTCCGTCGCTGGTTCGATCCCACGGACGGTGGACTTATTATCACCTAAAAATTCCCTTCGGTAACATATATGAAAATATATTATTTCCGAGGTAGAGTGAATTGGATATTAAAGGACGTTTGTAGCTTTCTGATTGTATATGAATCACGGTGATGTGATAAATAGTCATAGTATGGCTACGTGCGACAAACGCACTACACGGCCAACATGGCAGAGGTGGTGGATATCGTCTCAAACGCAAAACACCTGAGTTCGACGGGTGGGCTGATGGGAGATGGTATTCATTTATACCTCTCTTGTGGCCGACTGGTTAGTGTGTCACTGTAGTCCTGATTCCTCCGTCCGTCGCTGGTTCGATCCCACGGGACGGTGGACTTATTATCATCTAAAATTCCCTTCGGTAAACATATATGAAAATATATTGCTTCCGAGGTAGAGTGAATTGGATATTAAAGGACGTTTGTAGCTTTTGATTGTATATGAATCACGGTGATGTGATAAATAGTCATAATATGGCTACATGCGACAAACGCACTACACGCCAACATGGCAGAGGTGGTGGATATCGCTCCAAAACGCAAAACACCTGAGTTCGACGGGTGGGCTGATGGGAGATGGTATTCATTTATACCTCTGTTGTGGCCGACTGGTTAGTGTGTCACAGAAAGTCCTGATTCCCCGTCCGTCGCTGGTTCGATCCCACGGGACGGTGGACTTATTATCACCTAAAATTTCCTCTTCGGTAACATATATGAAAATATATTACTCCGAGGTAGAGTGAATTGGATATTAAAGGACGTTTGTAGCTTTCGATTGTATATGAATCACGGTGATGTGATAAATAGTCATAATATGGCTACGTGCGACAAACGCACTACACGCCAACATGGCAGAGGTGGGTGGATATCGTCTCCAAACGCAAAAACACCTGAGTTCGACGGGTGGGCTGATGGGAGATGGTATTCATTTATACCTCTCTTGTGGCCGACTGGTTAGTGTGTCACTGTAAACCTGATTCCCGTCCGTCGCTGGTTCGATCCCACGGGACGGTGGACTTATTATCACCTAAAATTCCCTTCGGTAACATATATGAAAATATATTACTTCCGAGGTAGAGTGAATTGGATATTAAAGGACGTTTGTAGCTTTTTGATTGTATATGAATCACGGTGATGTGATAAATAGTCATAATATGGCTACGTGCGACAAACGCACTACACGGTCAACATGGCAGAGGTGGGTGGATATCGTCTCCAAACGCAAAACACCTGAGTTCGATTGGGTGGGCTGATGGGAGATGGTATTCATTTATACCTCTCTTGTGGCCGACTGGTTAGTGTGTCACTGTAGTCCTGATTCCCCCGTCCGTCGCTGGTTCGATCCACGGGACGGTGGACTTATTATCACCTAAAATTTCCTTCGGTAACATATATGAAAATATATTACTTCCGAGGTAGAGTGAATTGGATATTAAAGGACGTTTGTAGCTTTCTGATTGTATATGAATCACGGTGATGTGATAAATAGTCATATATATATATATATATATATATATATATATATATATATATATATATATATAGAGAGAGAGAGAGAGAGAGAGAGAGAGAGAGAGAGAGAGAGAGAGAGAGAGAGAGACGAAATACTCAGTATTGCTCATAGATATTACTAAACCCTGAAATCTAACACTTTCCTTGACAACAAGGAGGGGGCGCGGACCTAAAAATAATATATATAATTGGCATCTCCATTTTCGAATAATTTGCTTGAATAACTTCTTGATTTTATAATAATTTCTAAGCAGATAAATCGTATATATAGAGTCAATATTCAGTGGTGCTCATAGATATTGATAAACCCTCATACCCAACACTTTCCGTGACGACACCGGAAGGGAACACGGACCTAAAATAAAAGAAAAAATATCTAATTGGCATCGCACATCCGTTAAAAGTTCGCTAATGACTTCAGCTTAAATTAGCATCTATTCAGTATCGACTGCTTCTGCTGAACGAGGTTCCCCCTTCGTGAAGCAATATCTAATAATGATCAACGGAGGGGTTGCTACGTGGAGAGAAGTCTGCCATTAGAAACGGTGTGTGTTTGTGATCCCAATGTTCTGGTTTGTGTTATTTGGTTTGTGTTATTTCTTTGCATTCAGCGACGAGACTATTCTTATTCTAATAAAGTAAAGAGCAAAATGTAGTCCTGCAGCCCTTTGCATTCTGTGGGAAAACTATTTTTAACCAAAATTAAAAGAAAAACAATAGTTTAAAGCATAGGTCTAAAGTATTTTTCCACTGGTTCTTATGAAACCCTAATCTTATAAAAAAAAAAAAAAACATAAAAGGTAAACAATAGCCCTGCAGCACTTTGCATTCTGCGAGGCAACTATTTCGAAACAAAAATAAAAGAAAATCAAAAAGTCGTGAAACTTAGGTCTAAAGTATTTTTTCACAAGTACTCCAGAACGAAGCCTTATTAAACTCTTTTTATTGTAAAAGGAAATGAATAGTCCTGAAGCACATTGCATTATGCAGGAAAACTATTTCTAATTAAAATAAAAGGAAAACAAGAGTCGTAGAGCATGGATCTAAAGTAGTTCTCCACTATGGGTCCCCCATTCTCATCGTAAAACCTTATCCTTGTCCAGAACATAAAAGGAAAAACAATAGTCCTGAAGCATTTTGCATTCTGTAACAAAATTATTTATATCATATCCAAATTATTAAAGAAAAACAATTGTCCTAAAGCATAGGTCTAAAGTAGTTCTCCACTGGTTCTCCAGAATGAAGCCTCATTAACCCCGTGAACTTATTAAGAAAGGTTCTCGCTTCTCGCACCCATTCCCCGAAATTGGGAGGAGGGCGAAATGCAGCGTACCGTTCCTGCAATTTAATTAACGCAGGTAAGGTCCACACCAGAGGAAGCTACAAAATAACGTTAGGGAAAGAAAACACAATACAGCCTCAGGGTGCTGGTAGGAATACGAACTCATTTCACAAAAAAAAAAAAAAAAAATGAAGATATAACCTAAGACGTGCAATCGGAAAGGGGACAAAGAAATTCTATAAGAAAGGAAATGTTAAGCAGGGGATTAATTTTCTGCAAATCTTTGAAAATGTTGCCATTTCTGACATCAGAGGCCAAGGACTGCATACAACGCCAGCTAAATTTAGCACTCTATTTAATTCAGGCAAGGAAGGGGTTGTCCTAACTTAATTGAATGAAGCGAGATATTATTGTTTTATTTTTACAGGGACTCCAGATCTTACAAAATAAGAGTAAAATCGTGTGGTCTTTGTATTGTTTCGGGGAGAGGTGCACCACATTGTGAAATCTAGTCTTAGTGCTTCTCTCAAAATAACAAGTTGACAATCGTGGTATCAGTTAATCAAATTTTTGTCATACTGATTTCAACATCAAATCCTCAGAAAAGAGGCACTTGATAAATAACAACACTGGCACTAAGGAATAACATCAGGACAATTGATAAACAGAAAAAAACAAGTCCTTTAGACTGTATGCTAATTTAAATTTCAGCCATCTGACTTTGTAATAATGCTGCTACAGCCTTGCCACCAAATAAGAGTTGGTATCTTGTGACATTCCAGCAAACTACCCGACCTCTTAACATAATCATTAGGTTAAAGTCCTCCTTGGCCTCACAAGGCTCATAGGGCCGGCACTGAACTCCGGTTTCTTAGACCCACAGCCAGGGACGGAGAAGTCCCATTGCCTAAGACACGTGGCCAGTGTGTCGCTAGGCCCACTGTTTAACCCCCCAGCCCGAGGGCTGGTACCTATGTTCTTACTAACCCTCTTGAGTTTTCAGACCGCTAGGTTGGCGGGCCACCGGGTTAATGCAATGGCATCATCCCTAAGTCACCAGTGAGCGGCGGGATTTGAACCCCGGTCCTCTCGACTGACAGGAGAGAACCTACCACGGCAAGAACCTAATTATTTCATATCTAATTTTTAGCAATAATTTTCTTTTAAAATTCATAATGGCTGGGTCAAGAGACTGAATAGAGTAGACTGAAAGAATCTGATGTAAGGAGCTGAAAGACACAAAGCTGCACCACAGGCAACTGAATATATTTCCCAGATTGGAAGCTTAGAATATCAAATGATTCCATATACAAAAAAACATAATTCATATTCATTCCAATGAAAGACATAACTAAATAGTCAGTTAACATTATATTTGGCATTACTGAAAGAAGCTTTGCTTAAATGTGTACTAAAAGATTAATTCAAAACTACTGGATGCTGGTAGAGAGAAAAAATCAGTTACAAAGATTTGATGATCCATTTGGAACACCCTCTCTCTCTCTCTCTCTCTCTCTCTCTCTCTCTCTCTCTCTCTCTCTCTCATTTATCTGGCGGTTCCAATCAGTACTTTTGTCCTTGCCTCCTGAGTCTTTAACGCCCCTGATTTAAGCAATTTTTGCGACGAATTTCCCGGATGGAATACAATAATTAGGGAGTCTATGGTGAACGGTGCAGACTTCGAAAAAACTAAGATATTCTTCATTAAATTAATCTGTGTTACATGAACTTGAGCGGAAAAACAATAAAAAAATATACTAGTAAAAAGATATAAGGCTAGACCACATTTTAGGATAATATTAATATACTAAACATGAGTTCATATTTGCTAACCAAACCTTATAAACCAAAATTAAACAAGAACCATAACTACAAAAAGAAGACAGTGAAAAAAGAAATTATGGCAAATCAAATTATACAAGATAAATTTCACAGGTTAAAAAAAAAACCTAAATCACGTTCTACAATAATATTAATATACTACGTTCTCTGTTGGCTAACCAAACCTGGTGAAAACAAAATAAAGCAAGAGTCATATCTATGAAAAGCAGATATTAAAAAAAGGACAAAGGGAATCGTAACTGTGAGAAAAGAGTGCATGGCACAAAATCTCTTTCTTCTAGAAAAGACAAAAGGCTGCTTTGAAATCTAAAACCATCAAAATATGTCTTTACTCTACCTCAAGAAGCTGTTGAAACCTCAGTAGAGCCATAGTTTAAAATCTCTCTTATTGTAAATGACGAAGGTTGCTCTAAAATTCCAAAATATTAAGATAATATATTTATCCTACCTCAAGAAGCTGTTAAAATATCAATAGAGGAATAGTTTAAAATCTCCCATATTGTAAATGACGAGGTTGCTCTAAAATTCCAAAATATTAAGATATCTTTATCCTACCTCAAGAAGCTGTTAAAATCTCAAAAGAGGCATGGTTTAAAATCTCCCATATTGTAAATGACGAGGTTGCTCTAAAATTCCAAAATATTAAGATAATAACTTTATCCTACCTCAAGAAGCTCTTAAAATCTCAAAAGAGACATAGTTTAAAATCTCCCATATTGTAAATGACGAGGTTGCTCTAAAATTCCAAAATATTAAGATAATATCTTTATCCTACTTCAAGAAGCTGTTAAAATGGCAAAAGAGGGCATGGCACAAAATCCCTTCTACTACAAAAGACAAAGGTTGCTCTGGAATTCCAAAACATTAAAATAATAATGTCTTTACCTCAAGGACCTGTTGAAATCTCAAAAGAGGCATAGTTTAAAATCCCTTCTACTGCAAATGACGAAGGTTGACTTGTGAACCAAAGCATTGAAATTGTCTTTTCTCGACCTAATGCAGTTGTCAAAATCTCAAAACAGGCGTGATTCAAAATCCGCCATTCAGGTAAAACAAAGGTTGCTATGAAATCCAAAACGTTAAAATAATGTCTTGTATTACCTCAAGAAGCTGCTAAAAGGTTAGATTAACAGGTTAGGTTAAGTTAGGTTGGTTGGGTTAGGTTAGGCTAAAATCTCAAAAGGGGCGGGGTTTAAATCCCTGTTCCTACAAATGACAAAGGTTGCCTTGAAATTCCAAAACATTAAAGTAATGTCTTTCCTCTACCTCAAGGAGCTGTTGAAATCTCTCAATAAAAATGCAGATAAGACTTCCTTTGACGCCAAAGGTTTCGGGAGACCCAAAGACGAAAGATTCATGGTAAGACGGGCGATTCAATTCTCCAGAAGTTTAGTGGCTTTTAGAATACACAACGACCCTTTTGGTATGCATTAGAGACACAAGCCATTCACGCGGTTTTAACAGTGGAAAATCTCTCTCTCTCTCTCTCTCTCTCTCTCTCTCTCTCTGAATACTAATGGCAAAAGTAATTAAGACTAACCTTGCATGATAATAAAACTATCCTAATATTTTTCTTACTTGGGTATTTTAGCAAATAAACATACAAGTGTCTCAGAGTTAAACAAAGGTATATCCATAAAGCCTTGTGCTTAAATGATGATTTTTTCCTAGAAAATACGATAATAAAAAGAAATCTATTTTTGCATTAGATAATAAATGGTTACGAAGCAATGCAATACCTAGTTGACAGCGAAACAAAATTTCGAACAGTAAAAAAAGTGTCTAATGTTTCCTCATTAGAAATGATGGTGAGATGATGCTTCATCTTCAAGGGTTGCTCTTGGGAGAAATATTTTCGTTGGTTAATTTAATATTTTTGTAAAGGACCGTCGTCCTCAGCGGAAAGTGGAAATTTCAAGCTAAATTCAATTTTCTTTCTAGTAGCATCATGACGTACAGTTATGATCAAACTTACATGCAACATTCATTATGAATTGTCCAAAAAGCAAATTAGCAGTGATAAATACCTGGGCCAGAAAACAGAACAATATGTAAAACAAACTGACGAAAATGGTAATAATTTTTTTTCATATATTCTTTGTCCAGTTCTCAATAAAATCTTTTTGAATCATTGTTAAAGTAAATAATATACCAATGTTAAATATCGGGGCCAGAAAACAGAAAAAATATTTAAAACAATGGCAGCAAAAATTATGATATTATTCTTAGCATATATTCTTTTTAATACATTGTTAAAGAAAATAATTTACCAATGTCAAATGTCTGGGCCAGAAAACAGAAAAATATTATGGTAGCAAAAATGATTATTATATTCTTGGCATATATTCTTTACAATACTATTTCGAAAGAAAAGTTCCTCTCTTTCTCTCCATCCTCTCCTACGTAATTCTTGTGCAGACTGAACTACTCCACCACCGCACGCATTCTAATTATAGACTCCCAGGGAATACTCGAGTGGAAGGCCTGGAAATGGAAACAAAAGATTCTGTAAATGTTTGCTATAAATTCCCCGGCTGTAATACAATGAGTCTCGGGAACTCTGCGGTTGTGTGTGTGTTTTTTTATTTATTTATTCTTGCAGCGCCTGGCAAGCAAGCAAGCAGGCATTTCCGGTATTTAGATAATTGACTTACATTTTTATCTGTTCATTAAATTGTTTTATTTTTCTTCTTTAATAACTGATCTCTTTTTTTTCGTATTTCCTGTTACCCTCTGTTACTTCTTTCGAATGAACACGATAATATTCTTTGGAAGCTTGAATTTCAAGTCGATGGCCCCTGTGGGCTTGTTCCAAGTGAATGTTCAGCTTCTGAATAATAATAATAATAATAATAATAATAATAATTCAATTTTTTTCATGGATTTTTATGGTCTTTTGTAGCCAATGAAAAAAATTAAGGAAAGACATTTGAAAATATTTTTAGGTTGCTATGTGATAACATTATTCATGACATACTTCAGCCAAAACAGGACATTGTTCCTTCGTATGAACTCTTCAGTATTACATCACACTATTGGCTAAATAAAATACACTTCTCCAATAACTATTTCCATAAGGATGCACTAGGTTTATGCAGGTTAAGTAGAGACACAATACATCCAGGAATTCTGAAGATTAAGAAAAGTCTGTTAACTCTTAGTCACTAAATTTTTAACCAAATCAGTAAGGACAGAATTTAAAGAACACTATGCTATCAGTAATTCCAAAACAGAATTATCTCTAGGTAACTTTAAAATACCTTGAGAGATGAAGACAGACGGACAGACAGACACAACCTTGAATTGTTATCTAACGTTGAAAGATCGAGCCAAGATTCCTTTGATATGGTAAGAAGATAACCCAAAAAAGAAATAACCTCCTTTCATCTTGTGAAAATATACCTCCCAAATGACCCGAGCCCACGAATTCTTTTATGTCCATCCTATTAAGGAAAACTGTTCGTAATGGGACAATATCAATTTCTGTGGGATGAAACGAGCAACAAATTCGTTTTCGGTGGGTCATGAAAGCAGTACCTGAGAGAAGGACCACTATCACGCGATCGCCCACGAAAATTCGGCGATAATTGGGAAACTGGTCCGTTTCAACTTTATTCAGTTATCGTGTTTGCTTAATTCTACACCAAATTAAGTTCCGTTATAATCTCTTGCTCCATAACACAACGTGATGTGTTTGTGCGTACGTATGTGCGTATGTAAAGATGCGTATGTGGTCAGTTATCACCACGTGGATAACATACGCAGAAATGTGGAATGATTTTCAAAATACTTCTACGTGAACAAAATTTACATTAGGAATTAGAATGTTTATTATGAAATTTTTTTATGTATATATATGATGGCATCTCAGGAAAATAGACAGAAATACACTAAGCCAGTTTTAAGTCTGTATGTATATATATATATATATATATATATATATATATATATATATATATATATATATATATATATATATATATATATGCATACACACACACACACACACACACACACACATACATATATATATATATATATATATATATATATATATATATATATATATATATATATATATATATGTATATATATATATATGTAAATAATATATATATATATATATATATATATATATATATATATATATATATACATATGATCATATTTATGCATGATCGTGTGAATAAAAGACCAAATACATGCGAAAAACCAACGTGAAACTTCATCAAAACCAATATAGAAAAAATCGTAACAAAAACAAACAAAAAAAAAAAAACTCTGAAGCTTAACACCCGCAAACCGAAAAGTGCGACAGATTCTCTCCAGAGGACAGAAAATCGTCCGAATATTCGAAAATGCCGAATAATCGAAATGGCCGGATAATCGAAATGGCCGAATAATCGGGAGACATCTGAAGAGACAGACTGACTCACTCCCTCCTTCCTCCTCCCACGACGATTTCTTTCGACCGGAATCATTCGCGAGTGGAAAGTTTCGAGTTCCCCGATGGGCCAACTTCTACAATAACGCCCCCCTCCGATCCCACCCACCCCTACCCAGAAAGGGCTGTGATAAAGAGGAGAGAGAATTTCCTCGGAACCTTATATTAAGAAGTGGCGACTCTGTCCGGGACGGAGACGTTGCCGTTAGGATAAGGAGCTGAAGGTATAATGATTTTATTCTTTTTAGTTTTCCGTAAAAGAAAACTATTGTGCCGGCTTTGTTTGTCCGCCCACACTTTTTTCTGTCTGCACTTTTTCTGTCTGCGCTTTTTCTGTCCGCCCACAGATCTTAAAAACTACTGAGGCTAGAGGGCTGCAAATTGCTATGTTGATCATCCATCCTCCAATCATCAAACATACCAGTGGTTTTTATTTTATTCAAGGTTAAAGTTAGCCATAATCATGCATCTGGCAACGATATAGGGCAGGCCACCACCAGGCTGTGGTTAAAGTTTCATGGGCCGGGGCTCATACAGCATTACTCCGATACCACCGAAAGATAGATCT
>NC_089746.1:6012194-6014694 GCF_040412425.1 Macrobrachium rosenbergii | reverse complement strand
AAGTATGTGCGACGAAATGCGACTAAAGTAGGTGCGACGAAATGCGACGAAAGTAAATACGATAAAATGCGACGAACATAAACGCGACAAAAGCAAAATAAGACGAAAGTAGGTGCGACGAAATGCGACGAAAGTAAACGCGACGAAAGTAAATGCGACGAAATGCGACGAAAACAAATGCTACGAAAGTAATTGCGACGAAATGCGACTACAACAAATGCTACGAAAGTAAAATGCGACAAAATACGACGAAAGCAAGTGCGACGAAATGCGACGAAATACGACAATACGCGACGAGAGGTTAAACCTAACAAAACATTCGGAGAGAGATAAGCTAACAGAAAACAAAGTATCTAACTTACAAAGGAAGAGAGAGAGAGAGAGAGAGAGAGAGAGAGAGAGAGAGAGAGAGAGAGAGAGAGAGAGAGAGAGAGAGAATAGACAAACCAGCAGATAGAGAGAAAGGTGAGGCTGCTGAAGGGCGGGGTTTAAAGAGGAAGTGCTAAAGGTGACATCGGGGTGGAGAGAGAGAGAGAGAGAGAGAGAGAGAGAGAGAGAGAGAGAGAGAGAGAGAGAGAGAGAGAGAGAGATCTAGGGATTTGTCTTCCCCTGGACAAAACCGTACGTGGCAATTCCAATACGTAGAAATATTCTCTGAGAGAGAGAGAGAGAGAGAGAGAGAGAGAGAGAGAGAGAGAGAGAGAGAGAGAGAGAGAGAGATTCCATGGATTTGCCTTTCCTGGACAATTTCAGTTCGTAGGAATATTTCCTAAATGAGAGAGAGAGAGAGAGAGAGAGAGAGAGAGAGAGAGAGAGAGAGAGAGAGAGAGAGAGAGAGAGAGAGAGAGAGATTCGAAGGATTTGTCTTCCCTGAATAATTCCAATGCGTAGAAATATTCTCTAACATATCCGCTCCTAAAAAAATAGAAATAAATAAATAAATAAAATAAATGACATAAAATAAATAAATAAAACAATTAGTAAGAAATAGTAATTTCGATAGTTAGGAAACTAATGTTGTAGAAATTCCTATGCTTGCACACTAGACTATTACTATTCTTCTAGTATGATAGCCCAACCGAAAATCACGAAGTTTATCTGAGAGAATAGATTCACTGTGATTCTCAAACTGGGTGCCGTGGCACCCTGGGGTACTACAGACGTTGCCTAGGCGTGCCGAATGTCATGAATTTTTTCTTGGCTAGATCATCTCATTGAATATTCGTAAACAAAAACAAAAAAAGTTCATAGGAGTCTTCATATAATTAATATCAATGTGCGTACTCTAATATGTTAACACACACGCTTACACATACACACACACTATATATATATATATATATATATATATATATATATATATATATATATATATATATATATATATATATATATGTGTGTGTGTATGTATAAAGTATGAATAATTTTATTAATTAAATAAGAAGTTAGCTCATGCGATATGGTGGGATGGTGAAGAAGGGGAGCCACGGTAATGATTACATTAGTTAGGGTGCCATCACTAAAAAAAGAATGAGAGCCACTGGAATAAAAGCTTGGCTATACTGCACACTCGACATCAAAGGCTCTATTGTAGCGTATAAGATCTAAAGCTTAATGTTTAAGCTTAAGGAATTTACACAATAGCAGGACTTGAAAAGAGAGTATTGTGTCTCAGAATTATATCCTTACATGTCGCTTAAAGAAGGCGAGAAACCTGACGATATTTCCTTCAGAAGCGGCAGAAACTTGAATATAACATTAAGAAAACACACAGTTATTCAAAATAAATGTAAAACTATACTATGATGTTAGCCAGTTTTTCGTAAGTCGTATTTAACAGAGATCCTTCACATTCCCAATTGATCCATTTATTATTATTATTATTATTATTATTATTATTATTATTATTATTATTATTATTATTATTATTATTATTATTCAGAAGATGAACCCTATTCATATGGAGCAAGCCAACTAATTATTATTATTCAGAAGATGAACCCTATTCATATGGAGCAAGCCAACTACAGGGGATTGGCTTGAAATTCAAGCTTCCAAAGAATGTAGTTTTCATTCGAAAGAAGTAACAGAAGGTAATTGGAAATACAGAAAGAGGAGGTCAGTTATTAGAAAAGCATAAATTAATAAAAAATAAATCAATAAAAATATAAGATTATTAAAATACAAGGAGAATTGTATTACGGTGGCCACCCTTTTCCTGCCGAGACCGACCAGATTTGCTGAACAGCAGCACGAATATGCAGTAAATGTGCCTCACCGTTGAACTTCTCGGTTCCAGAGGTCCTTTATTCCTCACACAGTTGGACTGTGGAACAGTCTCCCTGAGGATGTCGTGTAATTGAAGCCTCTAAAGTTCAAGGGAAGATGCGATGCATTACTACCCTAAAGAAATTCACCATGTATTTTATAATTCACTTATATTTTCATATATTTCTTCATTAATTTGTTCATTTATGTTTTCTGTTCTAATAACTGAAAT
>NC_089746.1:5972194-6007194 GCF_040412425.1 Macrobrachium rosenbergii | reverse complement strand
ATATATATATATATATATATATATATATATATATATATATATATATATATATATATATATATATATATATATATATATATATATATATATATATATATATTAGAATACACTTCTATAAAAATAGCTCAAAACACCTGAGAGAGAGAGAGAGAGAGAGAGAGAGAGAGAGAGAGAGAGAGAGAGAGAGAGAGAGCGCAATTGGAAAGACATAATAACGTATGAAGTTCTATAAGTATAATCTGAGGAAGTAAAACCCAATGTATACAAATCCATGAGAAAATTATATTTTTAAAATTGAAACCCCCCAAAAACCTCAAGCCAATTACATAAAGAAAAATTTACAAATTGCACAGAAAATAAATTCCCTTCAAAGCACCTTCCTTCAAAGACAGTTACTTTTAACATCAATATAGAGAGCATTGTTTGATGTACTCTAACTACGGTTATATCCATCATAAAAAAAGAGACACGGTCTCACCATCAATTCTTTTCTAGACGTTTATATTCGACCTGTCTTTTGTTTTCATTTTTAGTTTTCTGTAAAGGAAAACTATTGTGCCGGCTTTGTCTGTCCGTCCGCAGTTTATCTGTCCGCACCTTTTCTGTCCCCACTTTTTCCGTCCGCCCTCAGATCTTAAAAACTACTGAGTCTAGAGGGCTGCAAATCGGTATGTTGATAATCAACCCTCCAATCATCGAACATACCAAATTGCAGCCCTCTAGCCTCAGTTGTTTTTATTTTATTTAAGGTTAAAGTTAGCCATAATCGTGCCTCTGGCAACGATATAGACTAGGACGCTAACGGGCCGTGGTTAAAATTTCGTGGGCCGCGGCTCATACAGCGTTATACCGAGACCACCGAAAGATAGATCTATTTTCGGTGGTCTTGATTATACGCTGTAGAGGCTGTACAGAATACTAGATTGCACCCAAGAAACTTCGGTGCATTTTTTATTTGTTCTCAGTGAACTCAACACAAAACATTTCATAACTATTCAAAGGAATGCTAAAACCCTCTTTTGCTCCACAAATGTCTAAACGAGCGAAAAGCAAAATTATTTTTCTTGCTGTTTGGCTCTCAAAAAAAAAAAGCTAGTTAAAAATGCGCCGAAGTTTATTCGGCGCTACAGTATATAATCAAGACCACAGAAAATAGCTCTATCTTCCGGTGGTCTCGGTACAATGATGTAAGAGCCGCGGCCCATGAAAATTTAACCACGGCCAGGTGGTGGCCTATCCTATATCGTTGCCAAAAGCACGATTATGGCTAACTTTAACCTTGAAGAAAATAAAAACTACTGAGGCTAGAGGGCTGCAATTTGTTATGTTGATGATTGGAGGGTGGTTGATCAACATACCAATTTGCAACCCTCTAGCCTCAGTAGTTTTTAGGATCTGAGGCCGGACAGAAAAAGTGCGGAAAGAAAAAAATGAGGACGGACATACAAAGCCGGCACAATAGTTTTCTTTTCAGAAAACTAATAATAATTATAACTTCATCCCAGACCAGTTACACAGGAGTGTTAACAGATCGCGGCAAGATAACTTACTAATGCCACATAGACCTTTTATTTCAGTTAAATCATATCTTGAAGTTTACAAAGCTATTGAGCTCTCTCTCTCTCTCTCTCTCTCTCTCTCTCTCTCCCTCCCCGGGCAAGTCATAAAAGTGTGTTGATAAGTCACATAAGGATTACCATTCTCTGAAGTTAACAAAGGTATTGAGATGTTGCTTATATTCTCTCTCTCTCTCTCTCTCTCTCTCTCTCTCTCTCTCTCTCTCTCTCTCTCTCTCCCCCGGGCAAGTCATAAAAGTGTGTTGATAAGTCACATAAGGATTACCATTCTCTGAAGTTAACAAAGGTATTGAGATGTTGCTTATATTCTCTCTCTCTCTCTCTCTCTCTCTCTCTCTCTCTCTCTCTCTCTCTCTCTCTCTCTCTCTCTCCCAGGCAAGTCATAAAAGTGTGTTGATAAGTCACATAAGGATTACCATTCTCTGAAGTTAACAAAGGTATTGAGATGTTGCTAATTCTCTATTCTCTCTCTCTCTCTCTCTCTCTCTCTCTCTCTCTCTCTCTCCCCCGGGCAAGTCATAAAAGTGTGTTGATAAGTCACATAAGGATTACCATTCTCTGAAGTTAACAAAGGTATTGAGATGTTGCTTATATTCATTCCTCTCTCTCTCTCTCTCTCTCTCTCTCTCTCTCTCTCTCTCTCTCTCTCTCAGGCAAGTTATAAAAATGTGTTGATAGATCACGGAAGGATAACTTGTTAACGCCACATAGACCATTATCTTTAAGTTACACCATCCTGTGAGGTTTACAAAGCTATTGAGATTTTGCGTATATCCTTCTCTCTCTCTCTCTCTCTCTCTCTCTCTCTCTCTCTCTCTCTCTCTCTCTCTCTCTCCCTCTGCCCAATTAGGCCGCGAGAAAGTTAAGCCAAAAGTTATCGAAAGTCAGTCCCGAACCCACACACGCTCAGTTTGCAAATACGCTTTTTTTTTTTTTAACCCTCTTCTATCATCGTCGTTAACTGTGTGGTTCTTTTATTCCAGGGATTGAGAGAGAGAGAGAGAGAGAGAGAGAGAGAGAGAGAGAGAGAGAGAGAGAGAGAGAGAGAGAGAGAGGCAGGTAACTGGAAATGGATTGGGATGTCAGAAAATTGTCTTTTTTTTCTCTCTCTCAAAAAAGTTGAACCATATGCCTTTGGTAACAAATGCCTGTAGGCATATGAAGGCGGCTAAATGTATTTTAGAAACCAAGAAAGGTGAAAGGAATATCTAAACCAGGGGAAATCCTTTAAATTCCCAAAAGACAAATATTCAGTCACTAAAGACAAATTTTGGAACTGGAATGTAAAATTTAATTTTAGGCATTTGGTAAAATATGCTTGTAGGGTAATTTCTTGAAGATAAGAAAGGTGAAAGGAATATTTAAATCGGGGGAAATTCTCTAAATTCCCGTAAGACAAATATTCAGTCACCAAAGACAATTTTGGAATTTGAATATAAAATTTAGGCCGAAGGCCAAGCGCTGGGACCTGTAAGATCATTTAGCGCTGAAACTAATGTCGAAACAATTGTCAGGAGATGGTGGTAATTATCATGAAAGAAAGAGAATATGAACGGAATTATAGTAAGAGGAATAATACTGCAATGGACCTTTTGTTTAGGGCTTAGACCGAACCGTTTAACTATCACAAATTTTGAAAATTTCTCCTAAACAATATCTAACATGAATGACTAACTGTCATCCTTTTTTCATTATTTATTTGAACCAATAAACCTGAAAATAAACTAAATCAATGGTGGTTTTCAATCATAACGAAGCACTCCACCTGGACAATCATTTTAATGAAGAGATGAAATTGCATGCTTTTAAATTGCCTGCTAAAAGAAAATTAAACTAAAATTTTACCAGACATTCGCATGCACCACCAATCCCATTATCAGACAAGTAAAAACTGCGCCGAAGTTTCCTCGGCGCAGTCGAGTTTTCTGTACAGTGTATAATCAAGGCCACCGAAAATAGAGCTAAATTTTGGTGGTTTCGGTATAATGCTGTATGAGCCGCGGCCCATGAAACTTTAACTACGGCCAGGTGGTAGCCTGTCCTATATCGTTGCCAGACGCACGATTATGGCTAACTTTAACATTAAATTAAATAAAAACTACTGAGGAGGCTAGAGGGATGCAATTTGGTATGTTTGATGGTTGGGGATTGGTTGATCAACATACCAATTTGCAGCCCTCCAGCCTCAGTAGTCTAAGGGCGGACATAAAAGGTGCGGACAGAAAAAAGTGCGGACGGACAGACAAAGCCGGCACAATAGTTTTCTTTTACAGAAAACTAAAATGTCAGCGAAATTGTAGTATATCTCGTACACCAATTTATCTTTATCAGTCAGACGGCTGACTGTGCCGCTGTCACTCTTACAATCAACTAAAAATGTCGGGATAAGAAAATGAAAATAAAAATCAGTATATTGTTACAGTAAATTTCTTGTATTATCACTAGTTTCTCATTGGATGGGTGGGTATCGTTCTCAGCTAGCGCTCTGCTGGTCCCGGGTTCGATTCTCCGACTGGCCAATGAAGAATTAGAGGAATTTATTTCTGGTGATAGAAATTCACTTCTCGTTATAATGTGGTTCGGATTCCACAATAAGCTGTAGGTCCCGTTGCTAGGTAACCAATTGGTTCTTAGCCACGTAAAATAAATCTAATCCTTCGGGCCAGCCCTCTCTAGGAGAGTTGTTAATCAGCTCAGTGGTCTGGTTAAACTAAGATATACTTAACTTTTTGTAATATCACTAAAGCATAATAGGCTACCAGTCAACCTAAAGTGTTAAATGAGGCAAAATAAATAAATAAATAAAAATCAGTATATTGCTGTAGTAAACCTCTCTTAATATCGCTAACATTATAGCAATCAACTTAAACAATTAAATGAGAGAAAAAATAAACAAATTAATTAAAGTCAGTATATTGAACCCAATATCAGAGTTCACTTTACCCTAACAGGTAAAATGTTAACGCCCTAATGGAGAAGAGGCGGGGGCTGGGGATGGGCCGCGGAGATGGGGGGAGCCGGACAATGAAAAACATTTTTTCGGATACAAATACCATGCCATTTGGGATGGTTCATTCCCACTCCCTTCTCACCCTCTCCACCCACACCCCCCCCTTTCCTTTCCCAGGACAATCTTTTGTACAAAAAGAGCAAAAACAAAAAAAAACACCCTCCCCTCCCTTTCCCCTCCCACCTTTCCCTGGACAATCATTTGTACGTACAAAAAAGACCAAAAACAGACAAAAAGCCAACCCTCCCCCTCCCTTCTCCCCTTCCCCCTTTCAATGGACAATCATTTGTTCAGACAAAAACCCCCTTCCCCCCTTTCAATGGACAATCATTTGTACAGAAAGAGCAAAAACAGACAAAAACCAACCCTCCCCCTCCCATCTCCCCTCCCCCTTTCCACGGACAATCATTTGTACAAAAAGAGCAAAAACAGACAAAAAACCAACCCTCCCCCTCCCATCTCCCCTCCCCACCTTTCCATGGACAATCATTTGTAAAAAAAAATAGCAGAAACAGACAAGTAAAACAGCCTATCACAATCCTCTGTCAAATCCTGGGTTTCAGCAGCTTTCGGCGGCTGGAAAATAGACAGCAACGTTGAAAAACAATAAGACCAAACACCCACTTTACCACCGAACGCTCTTTTTTTAAATTGAAGTATCCATCCCCAGATTATACACGAAATGATATAGATATCAAGGGAGGGTATCCGGACGTATTTATAGAAGTTCGGGTGATGAGGTTCATGGGAATGTTTGCAGGTATACTGTAGGGTTTCATATACTGTGTAGAGAGAGATGACAAACTATCACATATATTTTATATATATAATGTATATATATATATGTATATATATATATATATATATATATATATATATATATATATATATATATATATATATATATATATATATATATATATATATATGTGTGTATATGTATGTGTATGTATATATATATATATATATTTATATATATATATATATATATATATATATATATATATAATAAAATATATACATATATGTATATACATATATATATGGAATATGTGTATATATATATTTTCTCCTCCTAATCCTATTCCTCCTCCTACCCCTCCTCCCCTCCTCCTCCTCCTCCTCCTCCTCCTCCTCCTCCTCCTCCTCCTCCTCCTCCTCCTCCTCCTCCTCCTCCTCCTCCTCCTCCTCCTCCTCCTCCTCCTGCTTTTGCATTCTTTTCCACTCATCCTGCGCACCAACCTCCACCCTCAGTTCCTTCCGCTTGTATATTTATTTATTTTTCTCCCAAAGCAGCATCTGAGTCTCTCTCTCTCTCTCTCTCTCTCTCTCTCTCTCTCTCTCTCTCTCTCTCTCTCTCTCTCTCTCTCTCTCTCCGCTTTTCTTTTCCCCCCTGGTGGGCGAAAGATCATTCCCTTTTTACAGTGCGATTCACATGGGTTCTTGAGACTATCTAGGCCGCAAATAGTGTTTTTATGTTGATGAAGCTCCAGCCTTTCATATTATATATATATATATATATATATATATATATATATATATATATATATATATATATATATATATATATATATATATATATATATATATATATATATATATATATATATATATATATATATATATATATATATATATATATATATATATATATATATATATATATATATATATATATATATATATATATATATATATATATATATATATTATATATTTATATATATACATATATATATATATATATATGTGTGTGTGTGTGTGTGTACGTACGTGAATATACATAAATATACTCCTAAGCCGAACAGAACGCCGAGATCATCCTCATCATACAAAATAATATTTGCGGCCTCGATAGTCTCATGAACCCTTACAGCCAGTGGAAAAGAAAAGCCGATATGAGAGAGAGAGAGAGAGAGAGAGAGAGAGAGAGAGAGAGAGAGAGAGAGAGAGAGAGAGACTCAGATGCTGCTGCTGTGTGAGAAAAATAAATAAATAAATAAACAAGCGGAAGGTACTGCAAAACAGGAGGAAAGGAAGGAGGATTGAAGTGGTTTAGAATAAAAGAGAGAGAGAGAGAGAGAGAGAGAGAGAGAGAGCTTGAGGAAAGACGAATTAATGGGAAGGGTTTGGGATAAAGCGAGAGACATAGAGAACGTGTACAGTAGTTTCTTACGATAACCTTCCCATTTTCTATACAAAGTAAAGTCCACTTTCTATCTTAATTCAAATAGCAATCTCTTAACACTTGTTTCTGTTAAATACATCTAATTTAATTTAATTCCAAAATACCTTTTGAAAACGTTTGAATTTTGTATCTATAAACATTTCTCATTACTTTCCGAGCTAAAATGCAGCATCTAATTACTTGCGGTCAGCTGGTCACCACAACTGCATAGAAAACGATGCATTCACTACAAGACTAGCTAATGCAAGCTAATAATTTGTGGGGTCGGAGAATTCTACAGTGGATTTGAAATCGTTTGCTATAGACCTCTCACTCGAATCGCACTTATGCAAATATTTAACTGATATTGTTGTCAACATCTATAGCTACCTTGTCACCTACCGGTCCTAGTCATTTAGGCCGTAACATCCAAACTGGCAAACGGCCGAAAAGGGTGTCTATACAGTAATACTTTGATCCCCGAGGGGCTAGTACTAAACACGGAGTCCCAAGGGGCTTCCGCCATGTCTTACGGCATAAACTTCACATGGCCTAAAGTTGTGACGGCCTAACAGGTTCACGGCCGAAAATAATACGGCCTAATCGTCCCGATCTTGTCACCTACCATGTTATAATTACTTAAAAATAATGCAGCCACATGCATTAATAATTTTTCATTTTTTACAGACTGACTTTGCTTGACTGCCTGAAGATGTTGAAACACTCTTCTCCTTACCAGTGCTTAAACCACTTCTTAACCTTTCTTTATTGATGATAATTAAGAGTTATAACTTTTAATATATTTGCTGGGAGGGGGCAAGAGAGGCAGGAGGACTGATCAAAATGATTTTGAAAATTCAGTATTTTCGTTATGTGTTTTTCCTGTTGTTTTTGCACGATGAATTCCGACTAATTTTGGCATATAAAATTTCAATTCATAATGAAAGCTTTAAAGTTAAAAGAATAATATCTGTAAATAAGGTCTACAATGACTTGCAAAGTTTTTGTAGTCACAAATACATATATTGTCATGAAAAAACAACAAAAAACAAAAACACTTCGTTTTTCCACAAATAATGCCGACATTTTGGCTTATAAAATCATTTCATAATTAAATATTTAGTTGAAGGATTCATATGTCAGTAGATAAGATCTACAGTGACTTAGAAAATTTTTGCAATCAACAACGCACCCATCATAAAAAAAACTAACAATACGCTTTTTGGTGGTCCACTATTAATGCCATCTACAATGTCGTACAGAAGTTTATGTCGTCATCAATACATTATCATAAAAATAAAAACAAAAAACGCGATTTCGTTTTTCCACGAAAAATTATGGCAATTTTGGCATAAAAACACTTCATAATGAAACCTTTTAAATTACAAAATTTCAAATCCATACATCTGTAAATAAGATCCACAACGACTTACAAAGTATTTGTCGCCACCAACACACGCATTATCATAAAAAATAAATAAATAAAAAGAGATCCAGCATAACAAGTCGCACTTTCCCAACCATATTGACTCCCCAACAAAGTTGGAGAAGGGAGGGCTCACTTTGGCGGTCCATATTTGCATTCGGTCCGGCTTAATGTACTTCTATTTCCACTGGATATTTGCCCTCCTTTTCCCCAAAACTCAATTTCCAAAAATCCTTCGGGGCCGTTTCACGGGCGCTTTCTTTATATTGGCAATGCATGAAAAATTCACCGGGATATCGCGTGATTTCGATATTGTCTTTCCGATTGGATTTTTCTTCCCTGGCTTTGATTAAAAAAGGCGGGAAAGCAGGTGTTTTCATTAGAGGAAGGAAGGAAGGAAATCAGGTGTTTTAATTATAAGAAGGAAGGAAATCGGGTGTTTTATTTATAGGAAGAAAGGAAGAAAATCAGGTGTTTTAATTATAAGGAAGGAAGGAAAGCAGGTGTTTCAGTTATATGAAGGAAGGAATTGCTTAAATCAGGGGTTTTAATTATAGGAAGGAAGGAAGGAAGGAAGGAAATCAAGTATTTTAGTTACAAGAAGAAAGGAAGAAAATCAGGTGTTTTAATTATAAGAAGGAAGGAAATCAGGTGTTTCAATTATGGGAAGGAAGGAATTGCTTGAATCAGGGGTTTTAATTATGGGAAAGGAGGAAGGAAAACAGGTGTTCTAATTATTGGAAGGAAAGAAGGAAATCAGGTGTTTCAATTATTAGAAGGAAGGCATTGATTGAATCATGTGTCTTAATTATAAGAAGGAAGAAAATAATGGGAAGGAATGAATTGCTTGAATCAGGTGTTTTAATTATAGGAAGGAAGGAAGGAAATCAGGTGCTTTAATTATAGGAAGGAAGGAAGAAAATTATGGGAAGGAATGAATTGCTTGAATCAGGTGTTTTAATTATAGGAAGAAAGGAAGGAAATCAGGTGCTTTAATTATAGGAAGGCAGGAAGGAAGGAAATCTGGTTTTTCGATTATAGGAAGGAAGGAATTGCTTGAACCAGGTATTTTAATTATAGGAAGGATGGAAGGAAATCAGGTGTTCTATTTATTGGTAGGAATGAAGGCAATCAGGTGCATTAATTTTAGGAAGAAAGGAATTGCTTGAATCAGGTGTTTTAATTATAGGAAGGAAACAAATCAGGTGTTTTGATTATTAGAAGGAAGGAATTGCTTGAATCAGGAGTTTTAATTATAGGAAGGAAGAAAGGAAATCAGGTGTTTCAATTATTAGAAGAAAGGAATTGCTTGAATCATGGTTTTAATTATAGGGGAAGGAAATCGGGTGTTTTAATTACAGGAGCAAAGGAAAAGGTGAATTGCTTGAACCAGGGGTTTTAATTATAGGAAGGAACGAAGGACATGAAGTGTTTTAATTTCAGGAAGGAAGGAAGTAAATTAAGTGTTTTAATTATAGGAAGGAAGGAAGGAAATCTGGTGTTTTAATTATAGGAAGGAAGGAAGTAAATCAGGTGTTTTAATTATAGGAAGGAAGGAAGGAAATCAGGTATTTTAATCATAGGAAGGAAGGAAGGAAATCAGGCATTTTAATTATAGGAAGGAAGGAAGTAAATCAGGTGTTTTAATTGTAGGAAGGAAGAAGTAAATCAGGTGTTTTAATTATAGGAAGGAAGGAAGGAAATCAGGTGTTTCAATTATTGGAAGGAAGGAAGTAAATCAGGTGTTTTAATTATAAGAAGGAAGGAAGGAAATCAGGTGTTTTAATTATAGGAAGGAAAAAAGGAAATCAGGTGTTTCAGTTATTAGAAGGAAGGAATGAAATGGGGTGTTTTAACTGTAGGAAGGCAGCCATTTCTTGAATCAGGTGTCTTAATTATAGGAAGAAAGGAAGAAAATAGTGTTTTGGTTGTAGGAAGGAAGGAATTGCTTGAATCAGGTTTTAGTTATAGGAAGGAATGAATTGCTTGAATCACGTGTTTTAATTATAGGAAGGGAAGAAGGAAATCAGGTGTTTTAATTATAGGAAGGAAGGAAGAAAATCAGGTGTTTCAATTACAGGAAGGAAGGAAATGCTTGAATCAGATGTTTTAATTAAGGAAGGCAGGAACTGCTTGAATTCGGTGTTGCCGTGTCATACTTTGGATAAGCTAATAATAGTTTTTGGGATGTAGTTATTGAATACATTAATAAAAATAATGATTATTTAATTATCAATTTTGTTGATCAAATTTGTTGACCCAGGTCTCCCTGCTAGTATATTAATTATGCATGATTTTGAAAACCATAAATTGAAAAGAGAGAGAGAGAGAGAGAGAGAGAGAGAGAGAGAGAGAGAGAGAGAGAGACTCGGAGAGACAGCCAGACAGACAGAGAGAAAGAGAGAATTTGAAAAGTTTCTGCTTGTCAAACATAAGTCCACTTATTTCAGTTTAACACAAACACAGTTTCTGGAGAGAGAGAGAGAGAGAGAGAGAGAGAGAGAGAGAGAGAGAGAGAGAGAGAGGTTAAGAGAGGTTAACAATGTTGCAAAGGATGATCGGCTTATATTTTGAAAGAAAAATTTCAAATTTCAAAACAAACAACATTAAGAAGTCTTACGACATGGAGATTGTGAAGGAATTAAATGCAGACCATGTAAAGTTCATAAGGCCTGGTCTCTCTCTCTCTCTCTCTCTCTCTCTCTCTCTCTCTCTAGTATAGTGAGTGCTTTTACTGAAATGTGTACACTTATATTTGACATAGGGTCTCTCTCTCTCTCTCTCTCTCTCTCTCTCTCTCTCTCTCTCTCTCCAGTAGTGAGAGCTTTTACTGAAATGTGTAGCTTATAATTGACAAGGTCTCTCTCTCTCTCTCTCTCTCTCTCTCTCTCTCTCTCTCTCTCTCTCTCTCTCTCTCTCTCTCTCTCTCAAGTGTCAAGAGAGAATTAAAGGAAGAAAGTGGGAGTGTCTTCTTGCTTTCATTTTTGTTCTTAATAATTTTGGTCTATAACCTTTCTCTCTCTCTCTCTCTCTCTCTCTCTCTCTCTCTCTCTCTCTCTCTCTCTCTCTCTCTTCTCTTTTATCAGTCCTTTCTACTGCATGTGAAAACAATTCAGTGACACACCTTTGCTTTCAGGGGCTCCTTCCTCCGCCTCCGCCTCCGCCTCCGCCTCCTCCTCCTCCTCCTCGTCCTCCCTCACCGCTCTCTATCCAATCAATACAAGACCGACCGGAGGAGTAGAGGCAGAAGAGGAGGAGGAGGAGGCCGTTTCACACACGTCCCCCCAGCAGCCCCTCCTACACCAGTCTTACACTCCACTCCACGCTGCTGCTTCTGCCGTAGGTGCCGTTGCTGCTCCATTGCTCCAAGACACTCCGGGTGGAGGGGGGAGAAGGGCCCTTCAGGATGCAGATCAAGGAGATGCCGAAGAGGAACTCTACTCGACTTCGACAACAACAGCAGCTGGAGGTTTCAACAGTGATCCACTTCGTCGTCGTCAGCGTCAGAGATCTCTTGCCCTATCGACGACGCCTTCTCCATCTCTGTTCCTTCCTTCTCAGCCTCCTCATCTTCCTCCATCTCCCTCGTCTCCTCCTTCGGCAGCATCCTTGCAAAGTGCTAGCCAGCATCAAACCCCCTACCGCTACCAATCTTCCACGTCAGTTCGCCTCCTAAAGGCGTCGTCCCTCCGCCAGGGCGATACCAGGGCGATGCCCTCATACGTAATGAAGGAGTACCTCCCCTCCGGGAAAATGTCCCGGGTGCTGTCCAGCTCCACGCATTTGTCCTCTCCGTCACATAACAAGGACCCAGCCAAGAGCGCCCTGCCGAAGAAGTCTTTTCTCCTGCAACCCCACCATCCTCCGCCGTATCCTGTCCCTCCCCGCCCTCCATCATCGCCTCCTCCGTTAGTCCCACTGTGGCCGGATCCCCCTCCCCCTCCTCCTCCTCCTTATCCTTCACCTAACCCATTCCCACAAAAAATCCTTTTCCCCCCGCCCCCTACCCCTGTTCAAGATGTCCTCCAGTCTTCCACCGTGGGTTCCATAAACCAGCCGAGTCGACCAGAAGGGAGGAAGAAAAAGGTCGGTAAGGATGATGACATTCCAAGGGTACGGGAGAAACATTCCAGGATTCCAGGCGTACCGAAAGGCGCACCAAAAGCTGATGACTCAGCCAAACAACTCGGCATTCGGTCAGCTTCGATTGTGCACATGAGGTCAAACAACCTCTACTCTGGCAGAGACAAGAACGTCTATTTTTTACGCAGGTCTGAGTTCTTCGACCAGGAGAGAATGCGCCCCGTCAGCGATGGCGGCGGGTATCCCCAATACCAACAGCACATGGACGAACAGAATTACCCAGAGCCTCCGCCTTTTAACTACGACATCGAACCTGCGGTGAAAGAGTCAGTAACACCGAGAAAAGAAGACGGCAATTTTCAAAACACCCGCCAAATGCTGACCGATAGAATCAACATGACAAAGGCGTTTAGGGCACAATCAAATTACCCTCTGGACAACTGGGATGACCAGCATCCTGAAAATCTGCCCTTCAACCAATCACCTGGTGAGGAGGAATCACTAGGAGAGTATTCGAAGAGCGAGCTCGATGGCGCGCAGTTGAGGGAAGAGGGTTCTATGGGTTCCATGCAGGAAAAACAACGGAGGAAAGAGGTGAAAGGAATAAAATTTAAAGGACAAAGGCAAGATGGAAATCTGAAAAGTGCTATTATGAGCTCCAAGAACAACTATAGGCCTGGAGCATTTAGGGTGGACCGTTTACGCTCTTCGTACACGAATGAACCTGAAGGCGACAAAAAAAGCGACAAGAGAATTTCAAGAGTGACCTCTGACGTAGCAAACGCTTCCAGTCTCACTGGACAGGACTACGATAACGAGACCACAGGCAACGTCAACGAAGTGACCACCGAGGCGCAGCAGAAGGTCAACCTCGAAAAGCTGGAGATGGAATTGTCTAAGAAAGACGAGGAAGCAGCCAGTGACCTTTTACTCGCCATTTCAATCCTGCAGCACCACATGATACCCAGCTTGCAAAAGGACGAGGAGAATGAGGCGAAGGGCAAGGCGGTTAACACCTCAAGGGCGTCTGACGGTTCTACAGAGAACCACCAGGAGAAAGACACCAAGTGGGGACAGCATCACTACCACCACTACAACATCGAGATACTCGATTCTCAATCATCATCCTCGTCCTCCGAAGTGGGATCAGAAAATGAGGAAGATGAGGAGGAAGGGAACGGACACGGAGGACTATCAAACAAAGGACTGACGGAGGACAAACCCAACGGCACCGTCGTTTTCCAACCGGTGCACGAGGTTCCTCTGCTCCCGGAGCACCAGGCCTGCTACAGGTGGTTCGTCTTGGTGCTCGACGGCAACTGCTCCGTCATCAAGCAGAGGATGTCCGCCTTCGTCATCTTCCTGAAGGCGGCCCTTTCGTCCAAGCTCTCCATCGACTACAACGACGTCTACGTCCCTTCCGTCTTCTGCGACAACACCTTCATGGTGAACATCAGCCTAGATACTATCAAGAACCCGCAGGCGGAGATCAAGCTGAGACTCCTGGCGGAGGCCAACACGACGCTCCTCGAGATCTCGGAGGAGATCTTCTACCTGGAGAAGATCCTGACCAAAAGGGCCGACGACGACGGGCAGGACATGCAGCCTCTGGTCAAGAAACCTGATGACGTTGAGTTGGTGATCTACATAGCCGTAGGTTGTATGGTCGTTTTCATCCTCCTGTCGGTGGTCATCGTGGCCCTCATCAGGGTCTGTCGACAAGAGGGAGATCAGATGGACATCGGGAAGACTATCCCTCATCAGCCACTGCAGCGGCCCTTCGACTTCCCCATCAGGAGACCCAACGTTATTTATTCACACAGGTTAGTAATGCTTCTAATTATCATTATTGCCTTCCATGATATGCTGCCTTTTCAAAGCATTAGGCTTTTATGCTTCAAGAAATTATTCATATTGTCTAGATTAGCCTCTAAACAGTACATTATAATTATTCTAATTATTTTTCCTTTTTCTAATAATGGGACAGTCTCAACTGTGCACTGTGTTTCAAGGAATGATTCATACTCTCCAAATCAGCATCAGAATACTACATTATTATTATTGCTGTTATTAATTTTCATTTGTCTTTTAAGGGAAGTGTCTTAACTGAACTGAAAATGCTCCCTGGTTATTAAATCTGAAATTACAACTGGAAAATTAACTGCTTTCAGAATACTGACACTGCAGTCCTTTAACTGTATCATAGCCAATACAATTTACTAATTATTTAAGCATTCATGGCCTTTAATTGTTAAAGATAGAAAATTCTATATTTAATAACATGGCCTCTATAAATATCATTTCAGCACTAAACATACGAGTACGACAGACGAATTTTAAAAAAATAAATAAAATAAAAAAAAGTCAAGTACCACAGCATACCAATATTCATTGTATAACCTAAATATCATGCAATTTTCAATACTAAGCTTAGATAGTATTCAAATTTTAAATCTAATTTCCTGAAATCATAAGCTAAGGCGCAATTACTTATCACTAAAGACGAGGATCCATAGCATTAAATACAGGAGGTAATATTTGACACTGAATAAGTGAATAAATAGCCTATATAGATAAATAAATAAGGAAATAAAAGCATTCAGATTTTGAACATTTTCTTATAAAATTTGATATGCACGAGATTAATAAATAAAAAGATTTTTTTACTAATCCATTATTCACATCTAATGTTTTTCCCCTTCGACACTCTCTTAAAATAACCCTCTTAGTGAAATTATTATGTCTTTTATAATTTTTCTATTTTGTTTTATATTTATCTCTACATCTGTGTTCAGTTCTCCGTCGTTTACTCCGCTTCTTCCCCTTGGGAACAAGTCTGATAAGATCTTTCAGTTCCCTGTCTCGTTACCCTTTTGTGTATTGAAGGAAAATGTTTCTCCCCAAATGAACACAAAGACAAGAACGCCAAACAGATTCAGGATAAGGAAAGCTTTTGTTAATATATCAATCGAAATTGAGTGAAGTCTTTTCAAAATAATTCCAGTTATTTCCAATAGACATACTGTGGTAATTTGCAATGAATGTATGAGCGTATTGGCCAGCCTTAATTGATTATCTAATGTTTACAAAAAAGAAAATATGCAAAATATTTGAATCATATTTGCTAAAATGTGCTTGAACCCAATAGGAGAGAATAATAATAATAATAATAATAATAATAATAATAATAATAATAATAATAATAATCACTTAAACAAAACTAAACCTCTCTCTCTCTCTCTCTCTCTCTCTCTCTCTCTCTCTCTCTCTCTCTCTCTCTCTCCTACAAGCGTTTCTCTCTCTCTCTCTCTCTCTCTCTCTCTCTCTCTCTCCTACAAACGTTTCTTTCTTTCTCTCTCTCTCTCTCTCTCCTCACAAACGTTTCTTTCTTTCTCTCCCACTCTCGTTTCTCCTCTCTCTCTCTCTCTCTCTCTCTCTCTCTCTCTCTCTCTCTCTCTCTCTCTCTCTCTCTAACAAACGTTTCTTTCACTAACTCTCTCTCTCTCTCTCTCCCACAAACGCCGCAGGTTCAGCCAGGCGCTGATCCCGGACAAATGCACGTCGACGCCTTCCAACAGGGTGGAGAACAACCCTTCCTCCGGCGGGAGAGGCAGCATAGGCGTCATGGCAGTGACTGGATCCGGGCGAGGATCAGTCTTGAGGTATGTCCTTCAGGAGGAGAGTGGTGGTGGCGTGCGTCAAGTGATTGCAAGCGAGTGTTCAAGAGTTCTCTCTCTCTCATATACATATATGTATATATATGTATATATATATACACATACATATACATATATGTATATATATATATGTATATATATATACACATACATATACATATATGTATATATATACATATATATATATGTATATGTATATGAAGAGACAGACAGACGGACAGACAGACAGAGACATAGAGAGAAGGCCGAACTACTAAACGGTCGTTTGTAATTATTTATATGTGTGTATATATATATACACATACATACATATGCATATATGAATGTGTATATATACACATACATATATACATATTTATATTTATTCACACACACACATATACATATACATATACATATACATATACATATACATATACATATACATATACATATGTGGTGAACAAGTCATCCAAATGTTTCAGCAATATACAACAACATTCAATGAAAATAAATCAGTACCGCAACATATCACAAATTAACAACCTGACAACATTATTGCCAACACTGCCAACAGCCGGACAAAACACGAACACCAACAGATACGAACACAGCCCAATACAGCGACTACAATAAAATACAGCGACAATATCTACTGTACATCCAAACGAAGCAGCCACTAGAAACCTATCGAGTCAATCAAAGGAGAGAGTGAGTTCCGAGCTACCTGCGAGCATTAATAACGGCCATTAATAGCTGAGATAATAATAACGAACTGCGATATTAATTCAAATGGAAGACAGTAAATCATATCTATTAAGCTATGAGAGATTCAATGGCCAGTCGATTATGAAAGTCCCGTGATGGATGAAATATTGGAATGTCTTTGCTAATAATGCCCAGTGAGAGATGAGTTCGACGGTCCGACATATCGAGATTAATCTCCTTTTTGAGAGAGAGAGAGAGAGAGAGAGAGAGAGAGAGAGAGAGAGAGAGTTTGATAAGAGTGAGAGAGAGAGAAGAGAGAGAGAGAGAGAGAGAGAGAGAGAGAGAGAGAGAGTTTGACACTCTTTTTGAGAGAGCGAGAGAGAGAGAGAGTGAGTTTGATAACTTCCTTAAAGAGAGAGAGAGGGAGAGAGTGTTTGATAGTCTAATTTAAGAGAGAGAGAGAGAGTTTGATAATCTCCTTTGAGAGAGAGAGAGAGAGAGAGAGAGAGAGAGAGAGAGAGAGAGAGAGAGAGAGAGAGAGAGTGTTTGATAATCTCCTTTGAGAGAGAGAGAGACAGAGAGACAGAGACTGAGAAAGTTTGATCATTTCCTTAGAGAGAGAGAGAGAGAGAGAGAGAGAGAGAGAGAGAGAGAGAGAGAACCAGGCACATGATGATATTCAGTTCCTCTTTAATCAAGAGTGGCCCGAATAATACGTCCTATATATCTACCAGTGTCGTAATAATAATTTTGGAAACGTGGTGGAATTTCTAATAATCCTTCCTAGCATCGTTCAAGTACTTGGGGAACGAGGCTCTACAACGAAAAGGCTTTTAGAAGAATATTAGAAGTCAAATAGATTTACAGTTCGAAATGATTGATATATATATATATATATATATATATATATATATATATATATATATATATATATATATATATATATATATATATATATATATATATATATATATATATATATATATAATATATATTACATATTTGTACATTCATGCATACACACACACACAACACAACCACTCATTCAAAACCAGAAATACATGCAAATATTCATCTGCTTGCTTTATGCTTTTGCAGGCATTAAACAAATGCAGAGGCAGATAAAAATTCCAGTGCGCCCGCGAAGAGCAATCAATGCAAATGAATTCGAACACCTATTGGCACCTCCGAACGGCAGTAAATGAAGCCACTTCGATGCATTCGAATAAAATGGACCCCCTCCCCCCCATTCTTTTTGATGTTCGGGTCGGAAACTCAAAATAGTTATTATATTGGAATGAGGAGTTGAATGGGGAAGCAGCTTATGAATAGAAAGGAGTTTGGGAGAGGTCGGTTTTTGAGAGATTCAGGCTCTTGTCAGAGTTCTTTTCTATCTGCTGCGGTGAAGATGATGATGATGATGTGTGTGTGTATATATATATATATATATATATATATATATATATATATATATATATATATATATATATATATATATATATATATATATATATATATATATATATATATATATATATATATATATATATATATATATATATATATATATATATATATATATATATGTATATATATAAATATATATTTATATATATAAATATATATTTATGCATATATATATAATATATATATATATATATATATATATGTATGTGTATTTATATATACATATATATATATATAAAATATATCCAATATCAAAATAATATCATCCAAGGAAAATATATATAAATTATTCAGCCATGGGAATGCTAAATAAACTAACTGCCTAAGTTAATTTTTTCTAAACTTTTTGGGAAATTAATAAAAAAATTCACTTTTTTACTTTTTTATTATTGTCATTTGTTTTTACACAGCTCTCGATAGAAAGATAGAAACACTCATAGACCATTTATTCCTACAGCAAAAACGTTAGATATAGAAATAAAACAAAGAAAAATTTATTTTAGTAAATTACAATATTCAAACATCAACCATGACTTAGGCAAAATTATAAAACATACAATTGCTCAAAAAATAGTAATAATATATAAAATACTTGTACATCCTGAAAACTTTATTTATAATTTCTGGAAATAAAGAAAGATCTTCTATAGAAAAAAAAAAACTGAGATAAATACTCCAAATAAAGTGTAGGTTCCTACTGTGCAGTAGTTTAATTTCATTACTCATGAGGCAAAGAATCAAAGTTGTAGCAGTCTTCTGGCATTACTGTTTTCATGGACTGTAAGTCATTAAATTTCCTCTTTTAATAGGGAGCCTTGAGGGGAACAGTGGGATCCACTTAATTTCAGTGTTTTGAACTCTATGTGGCAAGTCTTCCCAGGTGGATTGAGAGTTGAATGACAACTTGTACTGTACTTTTCCATCGCTTTTATACTTCAACCCATGCAGATCATGAACTACTGGGTCTCCTGTCTTTTCCCAGGTCTGATGCTGTGTGAAGTATGCTCTATCCATCTTCATGAAGTCTTGGTGTTTCATTTGTTTGACAATGTTTGGTGATGGTTTTGATCCTAGTACACTGGATAGAATTGCATAGTCACGCTCAGTAAAGACATCAAAAACAATCTTTCGTTCAATGGTGCTATGCATGGAGTCACATTCCATCTGTTTGTGACCTAGCAACGAGGACTTTTGAATGATGTTGATGTCATACTTCAAAGCGGGGGCAGAATAAGCGTTGGCAATGGCAATGTCCTTCTGTTCTATTGTTGGTTTGATCCATCGCTCCAAATTACAACTTCTTTGTAAATTTGGGTTGAAAACCAAGTGCCTTCTCAAAATGAAGATGTATTGCAGACATGCAAAAACTTCTGAACTTCTCAAGTCACCTTTTCTGTTTCATATTCAGAGGTAACAGTAACCTTTCTTGGAAGCAAGATCATACAGTGTAAAGTTATGCACCTGTAGCTTTGTCTTATAGTACATGGTATTTTGCCATTGTCTTAACGAGCACAAGATGGTACAGATTGTAGATCCATAGTCCAAACAGACTTACTGGCACTGGCACTTTCCTTATCTTCTGCTTTCTCCTTCCTGGTTTCATTGTTGAAAGCTTAATATGTTTGTCTGTAGTATATTTCATTCTTTAGAAATGTTGCCATGTTTGAATGAATAACAAACGTCGCATTGATCTTTTCGGGCGGATGAAGACAGAAAACTTTTCCTCATTTGAATCTATTCCTAAGTCCTCTGAGTTGAACAGCTCTTACTCCTTTCTTGTCAGCCTCCATTTTGTAGCTTAAGATGAAGGTTTGCAATAGTGGTGGGTTTACAAGAACTTTTTGTCCCTATATGTTGGTGAGTTCCTGCAATAATGTGATTCTACAGTGGGCAGTCCATTTAACCAATCTGTTTTAGGAATTTATTATCTAAATCACTCACTTTAGCACACTTTCCACTCTTGGGGCCACTTTGGCATGATATCACTGGCTCCTGATTGGCTGTCAGTTGACGAGGATGACTGTTCTGTTTTACCCTCCTTAGCCTGTACCTAGAAGGGGTATCTGTTTCCATCCTACTTCATTCATTCTTTTTTCACTAAGCTCTTTACTCAAAGAATTCAACTGTGCTTACACAGCACATTGCCTAGTTTTAATGTTTTAGATGTGGAAAACACTTCACCTGGTTGAACCACGGCCTAAGAAAAACCACGTGTCCTTGTTTACAATGAAGAGCTGAGCACAGCTGATTCATCATAGAAAATGTTTAAAATATTCAATAAAAGAAAATGATTTTTGATAAGGATTCTTTAGAATATAGATTTGGGGCAGTATTATTTTTTTTTTTGCCCAGGTCACAATCATGACTTAGGGGTTAGTTATAATAATGCCTAAGTCACTATGTCTTTTTTATTGGCAGAAAGCTAACTTTTGGGAAATTTTTCCACTTACGTTATTTGTCATCTGGCTTTTACAAACAAAAAAGTATACCAGTAGGTGCACCATCATATTAGCAAAGATTTGATTTAGGCAAAATCCAAAAATCAATGAAAAATGACTTAGGCAGTTAGTTGATGAGGGTGACGATGGGGGATATATAAGGAGTGTATGTGTTTTATATATACAGTAACAGTTCAGTAATAAAATATTACGTCCAATATCAAAACCAATATAATCCAAGGAAAAGCAACGAATTTATCGAGCCATGGGAATGCTAAATATTACCTCCACTAGGTAATATTATTTACACGTCAACTAAACTTAACTGAGCCTAACAAATATTAAAGCAAAAAAATTATTTTTGAATACTTTTTGCATCGGAATATTTTACAATCTCTCATTATTAAATATTACCTCCACGAGGTAACATTTATTCATACAGCAACTAAACTTAATTCTATTAAATATTAAAGCGAAAAATTTGTTTTAAGTAAACTTTGTAATATTCAAACATCAACTAAACTTAACTACGCATAAGGAAAAGCAAAGAATTTGTGCCGCCAAGGGAATATCTGAGGATTACACACGGTAATTAAGAGGTGGCAAACTGTGTATGCAAAATCGCCCGCTGAAAACTCGAGTTGGGTTCTTCATCAAATTCTAATTCCGGAACCCTCGTCAACGAGAGATGATGATGAAAATACCTGTACCCAAGTTCCACCAGGGGACAGGAAGAAGGGAGGGAGGGACGGAGGGAGGAGCTTGGCAAAGCCTCGTTTATGAAGAGACGATGTGGAAGCTGGGAGGACGACGACGTCGACGATTCCGTCCGAACTTCAAAAAGATGGGACCCCTATATTACCTGATACCTGATACACTCGCCTGGGAAAAATGAGAATCGTTGGGGTCGTTCTGGCGAGTTAGGATGATGCCAAAAACACTAGGGAAAAATAAGAAAACGGCAGGAGTTAACATCTTATATATGTATACTTCATATGTTTGTGTATATATATATATATATATATATATATATATATATATATATACAGAAACAAGTGCCCGAAATATATTATTTGTATATATTTAAATAGTGTGTGTGTGTATTATTGTGTGTGTGTGTGTAGTGTGTGTGTGAAAAGTACATTCATATATATGTATATATATAATGTAAATATAGATAGATAAATTTATCGTGCTTCTGGCAACGATGTATGATTATACTCTGCAGCGGCTGTACGGACAACTCGATTGCGCCGAAAAAACTTTGGCACATTTTTTACGTATATTTTTATTTATGGAGGTAATGCTAATTGTGATGATTACAGTGGAATCACTTCTGATATATTTCTTTAATTTGTTTCAGTAATTTTTTGCTACATTGACTTTATAATAGGTAATGTGTTTCTGAACGTAAAAGGTCATTAAGCAGAATGAAAAAATTACTTATGCACAAAATTACTGAAACAAATTAAAGAAATATATCAGAAGTGATTCCACTGTAATCATCACAATCAGCATTGCCTCCATAAATAAAAATATACGTAAAAAATGAGCCAAAGTTTTTTCGGCGCAATCGAGTTGTCCGTACAGCCGCTGCAGAGTATAATCATTATCACATCGTTGCCAGAAGCACTATTATGGCTAGCTTTATCCTTAAATCAAATAAAAACCACTGAGGCTAGAGGGCTGCAATTTGGTGTGTTGGATGATTAGAGGATGGATGATCAACATACCAATTTGCAGCCCTTTAGCCTCTGTAGCTTTAAAGATATGAGGGAGGAGAGAAAAAGTGCGGACAGAAAAGTGCGGACAGAAAGACAGACAGACAAAGCCGGCACAGTTTTCTTTTAAGAAAACTAAAAACCAGATTTTTGTGGAAAACTGTTCAACCCTTTCGCCTTTACGGCATTCAGATGTACAAGGAACATTCGTTAAACGTACCGAATCCGTATTTGTCAAGATTAAGGTGCAAAGAGAAGGAAGATTATGCCAGATCACAGATACCGGAACTGAGAGAAAATGGGAACTCAAAGAAAATGAGACTGAACAGAAAATGAAGACGTGAGAAATCCGAAATTTTAAGTGTTATTTTTGATACAACAGTATAATGTATATATATATATATATATATATATATATATATATATATATATATATATATATATATATATATATATATATATATATATATATATATATATATATATATATATATGTATATATGTGTGTTTTAAATCACGACAAGGTATAAAAGTGATGATTCTATATGTATGTGTGTGTGTTTTTAAACACGACAAGGTAAAAAGTGCTGATTCTAAGAACAACAAAGTTAAAGTGAAAAACAATGAGATGCCAAGTACTGTGACCATGTCTTGATAATGAGACGAAAGTACTTACCATCACAATGTTCCACATTTCCTTCTGTGGCTGTAATTTTGTTCATATATATATATATATATATATATATATATATATATATATATATATATATATATATATATATATATATATATATATGTGTGTGTGTGTGTGTGTGTGTGTGTGTGTATGTATATATATACATATATATACACATATACAGACACGGACATACATACATACATACATACAGTTTCATAAGTGGCTGCAGACTGTCCAGACCCAAAGCCTCCAACATACGTAATCACGCGTTGCACTGCAAAACCAATATCAATTTTGCAGGTTTTAAAATCATATCTTCCACGCAAGACGAGGGGAACTTACCACTTAGAGTCCACCATGATTAAAACTACCATCCCCTCGTTAAACACCCTGACAGCTTTTTAAACGCTTTAGTTTCTCTTTTAATTCACTTTACGTAAGTCAGGTCCGTCTTTGTGGTGATTTTTAAAATACTTTATTTTTTGTGTTTTTTTAGTAAGATTTTAAGTTAAACTTTATCGTAAATTACAGCCTTCAAGATGCAACGAGATATTGCCAAGCGCCGTCGGCAAAATTAACTGTTGTTTTTATATACGTGGTGCCTTTTCCTAGATGCCCTCTTGATAGCTACATACATACACACATACGCATACACACATACGCATACATACATACATACTATCTAGCATGTACCTTTGCATGTAGAATATAAGCAAAACAGCTTGAACTCACAAACTGATGCCCAGCTCTCCTGAGAAAGGTACAAACCAACTGACTCCGTAAAACATCAGGAAACTCAGGAGGGAACGAAAACACACAATAAAGACTCCTTTGCACTCCCGCCTCGACCTCTCATGTTGCACGATACCATAAAAGCGAAGAAAACCATTTCTTGCAATTGCAAAAGGGTGCTTCAAGGGGAAATGTTTAGAGGAGGGAACAAAGAAAAAATTAGGAACATTAAATCCGAGAGAGAGAGAGAGAGAGAGAGAGAGAGAGAGGAGAGAGAGAGAGAGAGAGAGAGAGAATGATGAGAAAAGAAGAGGAACGTTAAACCAGAGAGAGAGAGAGAGAGAGAGAGAGAGAGAGAGAGAGAGAGAGAGAGAGAGAGAGAATGATAAGAAAAAGAGGCACGTTAAATCAGAGAGAGAGAGAGAGAGAGAGAGAGAGAGAGAGAGAGAGAGAGAGAGAGAGAGAGAGAGAGAGAGAGAGAGAGAATGATAAGAAAAATGATGAGCGTTAAATCAGAGAGAGAGAGAGAGAGAGAGAGAGACAAGAAAAATTGAACATAGAGAGAGAGAGAGAGAGAGAGAGAGAGAGAGAGAGAGAGACAGACAAGAAAATTGAACAGAGAGAGAGAGAGAGAGAGAGAGAGAGAGAGAGAGAGAGAGATGAGAAAAAAATGAAACATTATGATAAAAAAATGAAACATTAAAGCAGATAGAGAGAGAGAGAGAGAGAGAGAGAGAGAGAGAGAGAGAGAGAGAGAGAGAGAGAGAATGATAAGAAAAAGATGAGCGTTAAATCAGAGAGAGAGAGAGAGAGAGAGAGAGAGAGAGAGAGAGATAAGAAAAATTGAACAGAGAGAGAGAGAGTGAGAACTATGATAAAAAAGTGGAACATTAAAGCAGAGAGAGAGAGAGAGAGAGAGAGAGAGAGAGAGAGACGCCAAGAAAGCTAATGAATGAATCCCAAGACATTGCGGTCCAACGATTTAACAAATGGAAATTTGGGGTTCTGTCTACAAAGCCAAAGATATTACTCTACGCAATATCAAGTTTCATCAGTCCTGTAACATAATTAAGCAAAATGACGATTCAGTGATGGCTACCTCCTTTAATTTCAATTCATTGTAACCGTTTGTGCATGAATTCAATTTGAAAATTTTCAGAAAATTCATTAAGCACAATTCGTTTTTCCGAATATTGCTTCCGCCGAAATTCCCAAAGACTTTAGTTTTCATTAGCCAATTATTAAACTAAATTCGGCTGGCGTGTAACGAGTTCCCGTTCAGTCAATCAAATTTTATTGTTTTATGGGTACAGCAAATGTCAGTCAGATGTAATCATCCTTTATGTAATCATGGTACCTTTTGAAATTCCTAAGCAATGTATGTCGTTTCTAGAATTCATCACTAAATTCTGCCTCACCTTCAATAAACCAAACTACAGTATATTATTTACGGGCACATGAAAATGTCAGTTTAATGAGATTACTTTTCGTGTAACTGTGTTACCTTATGGAATTCTTCCGTAAAGCTTCTCAGTTTCTAAAATTCATTAATAAGTTCTGCCATAATATATTTTGCATTACCTTTGTGTTGATCATCACTGGTACACATTTTCCCTCATCATCACAGATCAGTTACTGAGTCTTATTCCTCTTCTTCAATACGTTTTATGTAACTATAGTAGCCTTTTGAAATTCCTTCGTTATGCTTCTCAGTTTCTAAGACTCATTACTAATCTCTGTCTTACTGTATTTACATCATGTTGACCACCATCGATACACATATTGCTATCTCCACCATCAGAGAACTATTTTTAAACCTCATTCTTCTTCTTCTTCGCCATCTTCTTGATAAATTCTGCTTTAATATATTTATATGTCTCTGTGTTGGCGATCACTAGCACATTTCAAAATCGACAAAGAACTGTCACTGAGTCTCATTCTTCTGAGTCTCATTCTTCTTCTTCTTCTTCTGTATCTCCCACAGGTACGACACTCAGTTCGCCGGCGAACTCATGATAGGAGACGAAGACTTCTACAGCATGGGGTCAGCTATAGACGACTCTTTCAACGACCGCAGGGCACTCGTGCCCAGCCGAAGACGCACCACGAAGGTTCCGGGGGAAGACGTCATCATGGAGGAAGATATAGTGGAAGAGGAAGAGGAGGAGGACCTAGAAGATGACGACGAAGAAGAGGAAGACGACGACGTCGACGAAGAACCTGATGACGATGTCACTGAAGAGAAGAACAAGGTGGCGGACGTGTCGCGAGAAGGGGCGCGCTTGAGCGCATTGCAGGACAGGGGGGAGGTTGCGGAAAGATGTCACTTCCACATATCGGGAACCATGAAAGACGTTGAGGCTTGTAGACCTACGCCGAAGGAGAGCAAAGTGCCCACCAAAGAAAACCTGGAGATAAAAGCAGGAAACAAGGGGCGACTAGAAAGCAGAAACGCCGTCGCGAGCTTCGTGACTGGAAACGCCAAGCCGGACGCTTTAAAGAGTGAGCCTAATAAGTCCAGGCCACGCGCACCCACCCACTCTTTCAAGCCCAGTGACGCTAGACCTATAGGCGAGGGCGCCAAAGAAGCAACACCAGGCGCCAAACCAGGCAACACCTCTAACGTCACCGGAGGCACAGTACTTGAAGACACGGCCGGAACTCGCACGAACGAGCCTTCGACAAAGGACACGCCCAAGAGGAGCAGAGAGGAAGAGAACACCACCAGCAGCGGTCGAGCCGCAAAAGCGAGCAGTCGGGCTAAGGAGCTCCTGGGATCGCGCCTGCGCGGACGAAGGAATCTTCGACCAGGCTACGAGGTCGTGTTTAAGGGCATCGATAATCCCTGCTACAACAGATGATAACTCTAGCTCCTCCCGCTAAAACAAAACCAACAAATCTATTAATCCTCCCCCCGTCAGGTTCTTGCTTCTATTTAAATCAACACGGTTTTTCTTTTTTTCGGTGTTTTAAAATGATGCTAAACTTTTTATTTACACATGGGGACGCTTCACAAACAGGATGATGCTCTACACTAAACGAGCACATCTGTGATGCCCCCTGCTGCTTATAGCAAGACGTACCGAGGTCCTTCTACAAGAATAAGCTTTAAAAGAAGCCCTTAGAGAACAGTTACTTTCATCTTAGATACTTTACGTCAAGTGTTACGTGGAGGGACGTTGCATCTGAAGTGATTCCTCCAGTCAAAATAATATTTTCGTTTAACAGTCAAGTTCTTTTATACCATTTTTTCCATGCAGAAATTCCTAGAAGCATCTCGACCCTGCCAAAGGGGATAAAAAAATAGATAAATGCTTAAGTAACCGCAAAAAGAAAAAACGACAGAGCTCATACAAATACTAGAATGCTTATTATATGTCCATCTTTAGAAAAAAGGAATTAGCTTTTAATTAATGGGTTACTACTTTCGAAACTAGTGAAAGTCATACGAGAATCTGCTTAAAATAAAATAAAGTGCCAATAAGATTAATGCGTAGTCCTTGTTCGTTTGTACATTGTCTTTTCTTGTTATTATTTCACAGAACGATACTAAATTTATCGTCGTATTCACATAAGGAAATGAAAGCAAGGATTATTGGTCACCAAGACTGAATGGACGATAAGCCTTTATTTCCAAACGGTGTCAATCGGTCTTCTACAGTTCACGTGAAAGTCACAGGTACCTTGATAGTATATCCTCAACCCAAAAATTCATTTTATGAGCTTCCTACTCTATGTATGTATAGATTTTTTCCTAGAAAACTGTGCCGTAGTGTTTAAGGACTAAAAAAAACTAATAAGTCATTTTTTTAATTAACTGTTTCACACCTCTTTAACTGGAGGCGATTGCTGTCAGTCTGAGATTTTCGGGAATTTAACAGAAAATATTTAAAATATTTTGACACTTTGACACTAATACAGATATTTTTTTTATGTCATCATTATTTACAATTAGTTACCAAAAGAGTACCTGATGGTTGCATTAAGTACTGTACTCACTGTAACTGTCAGGTGAAAATCATAAATATTAACGGTTACTTAACTTTAAGCCTTTATAAAAATGGGAGTAACTTACGAACAAATATTCATTCATAAAATCTAAAGGTTTGGATACCCCAAAGCAAGCACTAAGATCACTACTGTTTGAAAAGCAAAACCTTTACATATTTCAAAGCAGTGAGTATCTACCACAAGCAATGAATATCAACAATCGTATCTTGCAATGCTTTTAGACCATGCGTCACTGCCTAAAATGCAAAATCCTCCATAATTTTTCAAAGCAGTGAGTACCTACCACAAGCAATGAATATCGATAAACATCTCTTAATTCTGGGTGAAAAAAAGCAGAAGGTATCAAGAACCACAGGTCTATATAAAGATTAAATTTGCAATTCGTCTAACAGAAGTCCTCTGCAGTTTTTTTCCTCTTACACTATCTCGTCCATTTCCGAAGCATGTCTATAGACAGATGCTTTCATTCCCACGGTGGCTGCCCGTACTCTCTCTCTCTCTTTCTACCTGTCTCGGGCCTTTAATTGATATTTGAAAGTACTGTAAAGAGAGAGCAGTAGTTTCTAACAGAAGAAAAAAGGCGAAGTGACCATGACTATTAAGTATGCGCTGTTTGTGTGAAGTTTTCTGAAAAAAAATAAATTTAAACTAAATTCTGACTTTTGAAATACATCAAAAACTGACCATATACAAACATACACACATACATATTTATATATATACATATACGTATATGTATAGTGTGTGTATATATATATATATATATATATATATATATATATATATATATATATATATATATATATATATATATATATATATATATATATATATATGTATATATAGTGCTACATATACAAATTCCAGAAATTGAACAAACATAGCATCATTCACTTCAGAACAGGCACCCTCGATTCCTTCCTTCGTTTCTTCTCCGGGGAGAAGAAGAAGAAGAAAGAAGAAGAAGAAAAATAAGAAAAAAAAAACCGTCTTTAGAAGATGCATATCATTACACCCAAGGAGTCTCACACTGACAGCCCTCGCCCGGTCAAAGGGAGAGAAAGTTGGGTAGTGTTTAAAAAATAAAATCCGTGGCTCTTCCAAGAAAAAAAAATAAACTAAAATAAAACTATAGAACTATATGTACTATATTACCACTTAAAAATCGCTACGAAGCTAGCTCAAGTGTAAGATAAAATTCACGCTTTCTCTTGTAGCGTAGTGCTGAGGAGTCGATGTTTTCACATTCCGTTTCTCTCGCCCCGTTCTAAATATTGTGATCTGTTGTTATGATACCAATAGCTAAAGCGGCTACTACTCTTGGACTCTCTGTTACGACTCTGATTTGACTGCACGAATTTCCTTTACATAATTCAATAGAGGAGAACCACAAACTCGTTGAAATGTAAATGAAAAGGAATGAAGGTTCATATAAGGGGTGGGTGTTCCTTCCCAACCCTTGCATTTTGACGGAGGAAAAGTTATATAATCTTTCCGTTTGCTCAAATCAATTTCAGACAATTCGCGACGAAGTTTGTAGTGTTCCTTTATTACATATCACCAGAAAAAGAAGCTATATTACCGAGATATAACGTAAATGTAAGGCTATGTACAAATGGGGCATAGAAAAATCCATAGAAAATCCATAGAAAGAAAAATCCATGGGTAAAATCCCCCTTTTCCCTGGGATTTCAAGAGCGAATTTTTCATTCTTCCAAACGGCCTCTACAAATCTCTTAAGGAGAAAGCCCAGGGCACTTAGGAACGCCACTTGGCTTAGATGTAGGTGTCTACTTTTTTATAGCAATGTTGATCTCATTCTTACTCTACACGCGCTTTTATACTGTGTTGCAGGCCAGTGTTGATAGGAATCAAGCTGAATTTTGAATTTTGATGTTTGTTGATGCGAAGGTATATTCATTCCTGGGAGTTATTTAGGCATTTTAATAGAAACCGGGAAGCCATCTAAGAAGAAAAGGCAGTTTTAGGAGGCTAGTATTATACCGAATTTCATCCCATCTTTGACAAAAATTAAGCTAATTTGACCTGATGGAAATGAAAATCTAGGTACTTAGCACCGAAATTTTTAAAAAATAGTTTATGACACGTCTTTCAGTTTAAGGTTACGCTTTTTATAAACAAGAATTTTCTATTTTCCATTTTTAATTTAAAATGTTAAATTCCATGTTCATATCTTACAAAACGAAGATATTAGAAAGAGAGAAAAAACAGTCACTGAGAAGGACATCCCTTCAGTTTCCCAAAAACACATAGCGTTGCCATTCATTGGTAGTTGACAACACCTGCTTTCGATAGAATTGAAAACAAAAATTAAGTAGCTTTAGAGAAAAAAAATAAAGCTTCAGTTTATAGAAGAGGAAGACAAAGCTTTTTCATTTGTTTCTAGAAGTACACACTAGACGCGATCGCAAGATTTATTAATAAACTGATAGTGAGACGATAGTGAAAAATTCGATTAGCTGTTTTATCCTTTAGGTCGACTGCAATCTTTCAACAATTTACTTTCTGCGCCGTGAGCTGTCAGCCACAACAGCTGTTCTTGGTAGAAGATTACTGTCATTAACGCAAAATCACTCGAGAGATATAAACTTCTGCTAACCATTACAAACTATTACATGTAGCAATTACCTTGAAATAGACATTTTTGTATAAATCAAACATAACACAAGTTTGCTCATACAATAACCTCTTGTGGGGCTGAATAATTCACTGAATGTTTTACTGAATATTTATTGAATATTTTCTGAAGACAAACAAGATATCAAATATACACAAAAAACGCAATGGGATTAGTTTTCTGAATTTTGTCACTTTTTGTATGTAAATGAAATACACATATACATGAATAGATACATGTGTGTATTCATATAAAAAAGTATGCGTTTTATATATATACATATATATATATATACTGTATATATGTGTATATATATATATTTATATATACTTTTATATGTATATATGTATATACAGTATGTATTTATATATATATGTATATATATATATATGATATATACATATTGTGTGTGTTTATGTATATATACATATGCTGTATATAATACATATATCTCTATATATATAACATACATATACATATATATACATATATATGTATATATATATATTTATATAAATATATATATATATATATATATATACATACATACATAAATAATGCGTCCGTATTCATTTCAAAACATACTTGCAATTCGAGTAATCAGCGAGAAATTTTCCCCCAAAGCCAGCAAAAGCTTCATTTTCACTCTGACGAACACTGTCTGTCCAAAGCTTAGAATTAAGTCAGAAAGCATTGCCAAAATAGTCCCGTCTCTTTTGCCATTTAATAAATATAGGTCGTTCTTTTGTGCATATTTCCATTTCGTCAATTCATGTTTTTCTCCGTGAATTTTAGGGTTAGATTCAACAAACGCGTAAATTTCTGTGGCTTTCGTTCTTCATCTTCTTCTGTTGTTATCTAGATCTAGATATCATCCTTCTTCTCTCATTTCGCCTTTAGAGCGGTGTCTTAACTCACGAATCAATCACTAGGTCTAGGTCAAATTTTTTCGTCTCGTTTGTACTTGCTTTTTCTGATACTGGGTCAATTCCCTTCGTCGTCACTCGTGTCATCCGTTGATCTTGTTTGGATTCGGCTGTTAATTTTGGATTCGGCTGTTATTTTAAATTCACTAAGTGATATTTACGTTCCCCTCCTGTTTTTCTCACTTTTGTTTACAATTGTTAGACTCGTTCTCACTCCTTGTGTATAGATCTTTCGGCCTTTGGAATATCTAATATTCTCTATTTTTCTTTTCTGGCAAGTCCTTGATCTAACTTTGTTTTCGGCTGCTGTTGGTTTTTACACTTTTGTTTACAATTGCCAGACCCGTTCTCACTCTTCTCGACATCTTTCAGCCTTTGGAATATGTCTTCACTTCTTTATTTTTCACTTCTCTTTGTTTTTCACTTCTAAACTTTCTGCAACAAAAACTTCAGCATTTTCTCCCACTTGTTAAAATTTATCTTTAATTTTTACATAAGCTTAGTTTTCCTGCAACAAAAACTTTTTAGCATTTTTTCCCATTTGTTAAAATTTTAGTTTTCCTGCAACAAAAACTTCAGCATTTTCTCCCATTTGTTAAAATTTATCTTTAATGTTTACATAAGTTTAGTTTTCCTGCAACAAAAACTTCAGCATTTTCTCCCATTTGTTGGAATATATTCTTTCATTTTCGCTTAATTTTAAACATCCTATAACAAATACTTCAGCATTTCCTCCCATTTGTACTTTGTCACTTTCTTTTTTCCTCCAAACGCATTACTTCTCAAGACGACAGACTCTTCTCACCCACCACAAATCTATTTTATGATCGTTCCTTTTATGTGTATCTGCGTCTGGTGCTCATTCCCGCGTCCAGTTATCGGCGCTGAAAAGATGATGACAAGTGTGCCGCCTGTCCTTTTCCCCTTTGAGTAAAAATCAAGCATTCATTCTTCCGTTCAACATCTTTCATCCGTCTGGAGTCCGATAAGAAAGCTATTCAGTACTGAATGACAGAAAGAGAAAATAAAGTGATAAAAGAAGACACACGCCTCTGATTGAGAAAAATAAAACTCTTCAACCATATTATTATAACATTTCTTGTTGACTAAGAAATCCAGCGAGTGACTTCTCCACTCGAAATTGCACCCTTATTTCACCCTTACTTAAAGTCACAAGCTCAATGAAATTCCATGTGACCCAAACATACCCACACATAAATACCCATACACACACACACACACACAGTTCTCGTGAGCATAGTCGCGTTCACCAGAGACTTCATTCCAATCTAAATTGTACCATTATTCCACCCATACTTAACGTCACAAGCTCAAATAAACTCCATGTGACCCAAACAGACAAACCCCCACACAAACACCCATACACACAAACACACACACAGTTCTCATACACACCACAAACACCCATAGACACTGTTTTTAATGCGCTTGGCCGCGTTCACAAGAGATTTCATCCTCCACCACTGAGCATGAAAGCAGCAACTGAACGCGACCAAAGGTCTCTTCGCATGCATGATTTGAAGGGGAGAGACAACTAGGCACAACGACTGGGCGTTAGCTGTCGCAGCAGCTGTCATAGTTCACAATGCACCAGACGGGATTTAGGAATCCTTCAAACACACTCACGCCATTTCTGATATATATATAAATATATATATAGTGTGTCGAGGCTGTACATATATTTCATATCATTGTAAATATAAAATTTCCGTCATTACACCGGTGTTTCATTTCTTTTTCCCCTGTAGTATTGCAAGCGTTATGGAGTGAGATTGACTTTTGGTGGAATGATAAAGGTTATTAAGAAAAAAATGCTTGATCGAACTTCAGAGGACTCTCAGAAGTACAGCGACAATTACAAGTAAACAATGGGCAGAAGTTTTTTTTTTGCGCAATCGAGTTTTCTGTACAGCGTATAATCAAGGCCACCGAAAATAGATGTGTCTTTTGGTGGTCTCGATATAATGCTTCATGCGGTTAACCACGGCCCGGTGATGGCATGTCCTGTTTCGTTGCCAGATGCACGACTATTGTTAACTTTAACCTTCAATAAAATAAAAACTACTGAGACTAGAGGGCCGCAATTTGGTATGATTGATGACTGGAGCGTGGATGATCAACATACCAATTTGCAGCCCTCTAGCTTCAGCAGTTTTAAAGATCTGAGGGCTGACAGAAAAAGTGCGGACGGATGGACAGACAAAGCAGCCCCAATATTTTTCTTTTACAGAAAACTACAGAAAATGCACGACATATATTACTGTAATTTACTGTATAACGGTAAGTGGTCTTGTGCAAATAAAGCCTTATTTATACGATTGATTAAGTTATCCATATACGCAATGTCGTTTATAGTTTCTTTCAAAAACATCAGGAAGCAATTATCATAGTTACAAGAGAATCCTATATCATTAACGTTCCCTTTCAATAAAGAAAAAATAAAGAAGAAAGTTGTACTTGACTACATGTCAGTGACATCAACAATAAACAAAATGATATGATAATCGTGGGTCAAGATCCAAATTAGAACCCGCTTCTAAATCTAACTATTTATCTAATGGAACATTGTGAATCTTTTCACGAAAATATTGTCACTGCCTACCATTGCACAGTAATGTTTATCAGTGTTCTTTGTGGCGGCATGGGTACAATATATGCATCTTTAAAATGTTTCATTTATTTCAAAGATAATTAATCTTACTTATAAAAGGGGGACCATAACAAATGATTCTTCTTTAACTTCAAAACCCTAAAAATGGGGCAAAATTGCCATACTGAGGAAAACTCAAAGATTATATATACTGCACTTTTTCTAATTAAATAATAATTTCGACTTTATTTCCAAAATAAAATGAATCAGTTACTTTCAGATTAATGACAATAATAAAGATAAAGAAAATACTAACATCACTAGTCACAAAAATAATTGAGATGAATAAAACAATGCCAATTATGATATGAAATAACAGAAATCAAGTACAGCTTAAGCCAGCGGAAAAATCCACATGAATAGATAAACATTTCCCACAGCAATAATAACACATCTAAAAGATCCTCCCTCTACTGGAAAAAAATAAAACGGGTATGGAAAAATCACATCCAGTACCCATCAGGAAAAACCTCTCACGGTTTCCCGGATACCTATAAAAAAACGGTCCCCTCAGGGAAGCCTGAGTCAGGTAAGGAGGAGATTGGGTTTTGTCAGTTCTAATTAGAGAAGAAGGCAAACAAAAATTGAAGTTTTTTTTTTTTTTTTTTCAGAAATTTGAGGTTTTAAGATTAATTTTCATTTTTGAGGGAGACTGTGTTGAAGGAGGTTTTGAGGGAAAATGAAGAGAGGTTCATGAAGCTTATTCAGTCAGATTCTTATACATGAATGAAAGTGATGTATGTATGTATTTATATATATATATATATATATATATATATATATATATATATTATATATATGTATATTTATTTATAAACATGTACATTCATTTATATATATATATATATATATATATATATATATATATATATATATATATATATATATATATATATATATATATATATATATATATATATATATATATATATATATATATATATATATATTTATTTATATGTATATATATATATATATATATATATATACATTATATATATATACATATGTATATTTATTTGTTTATATATATACATATATATATATATATATATGTATATTCATTTATATATATATATATATATATATA
>NC_089746.1:5962194-5969694 GCF_040412425.1 Macrobrachium rosenbergii | reverse complement strand
TATTACAGTTTTTATAGTAAGGTCATTAATAATATATCTATTCAAGGTATTCGTTTCCAAGCATAAGAATGGATGAAGTTACAAGAATCGTTACTCTAATATCTTTTTTTCAGGTATTCTTTTTCAAGAATAAAGAATGAATGAAGGTGCAAGAATGTTATTAATATATATATATATATATATATATATATATATATATATATATATATATATATATATATATATATATATATATATATATATATATATCTATATATATATATATATATATATATATATATATATATATATATAAATATATATATATATATATTTATATATATATATATATATATATATATATATATATTTTTTTTTTTTTTTAAGAATAACGAATGGATGAAGTTGCAAGAATCGTTACTAATATCTTTCATTTTTTTTTAAGAATAAGGAATGGCTGAAGTTACAAGAATCGTTACTAACATCATTTTTCAGGTATTCTTTTTCAAGAATAAGGAATGGATGAAGTTGCAAGAATTGTTACTACTGTCTTTCTTTTTTTTTCAAGAATAAGGAATGGATGAAGTTGCAAGAATCGTTACCAGTATCTTTCTTTTATTTCAAGAATAAGGAATGGATGAAGTGGCAAGAATCGTTACTAATATTTTTTTTCCGGTGTCCTTTTTCAAGAATAAGGAATGGATGAAGTTACAAGAATTGTTACTAATAACTTTTTTTCCGTTTTTTTTAAGAATAAGGAATGGATGAAGTTGCAAAAATCGTTACTGACATCATTTTTTCATTTTTTTCTAAGAATAAGGAATGGATGAAGTTGCAAGAATCGTTACTATTATCTTTTTTCAGTTTTTTCAAGAATAAGGAATGGATGAAGTTGCAAGAATCGTTACTAATATCTTTTTTTTTAAGAATAATAAATGGATATGCAAGAATCGTTATTAATATTTTCATTTTTAAGAATAAGGAATGGATGAAGTTACAAGAATCGTTACTAATATCTTTTTCAGGTACTCTTTTTTTCAAGAATCGGGATTGGATGAAGTTGCAAGAATCGTTAATAATATGTTTTCAGTTTTTTTAAGAATAATGAATGGTTGAAGTTGCAAGAATCGTTACTAATAGCTTTTTTTCAGTTTTTTAAAGAATATGGAATGGATGAAGTTGCAAGAATCGTTACTATTATTTTTTCAGTTTTTTCAAGAATAAGGAATGGATGAAGTTGCAAGAATCGCTACTATTATCATTTTTCAGTTTTTTCAAGAATAAGGAATGAATGGCAAGAATCGTTACTATTACCTTTTTTTTTTTTAAGAAATAATGAATGGATGAAGTTGCAAGAATCGTTACTAAATTTTTTTTTTTCAAGAATTAGGAATGGATGAAGTGGCAAGAATCGTTACTAATATCTTTTTTCCGGTATTCTTTTTCAAGAATATGGAATGGATGAAGTTACAAGAATCGTTACTAATAGCTTTTTTCAGTTTTTTTGTCAAGAATAAGGAAAGGATGAAGTTGCAAGAATCGTTACCTATATCTTTTTTTCAGTTTTTTTCAAGAAGAGAGAATGGATGATGTTATAGGAACCGTTACTAATATCTTTCTTTTTTTCAAGAATAAGGAATGGATGAAGTTGCAAGAATCGTTACTAATATCTTTATTCAGGTATTCTTTTTCAAGAGTAAGGAATGGATGAACTTGCAAGAATCGTTGCTAATATCTTTTTTTAATTTTCAAGAATAAGGAATGGATGAAGTTGCAAGAATCATTACTAATATCTTTCATTTTTTTCAGAATAAGGAATAGATGAAGTTACAAAAATCGTTACCAATATCTTTTTTCAGTTTGTTTCAAGAATAAGGAATGGATGAAGTTGCAAGAATCGTTACTAATATCTTTTTTCAGGTATTCTTTTTCAAGAATAAGGAATGGATGAAGTGAAAGAATCGATACCAATATCTTTTTTCAGTTTTTTTTTCAAGAATAAGGAATGGATGAAGTTGCAAGAATCGATACTATTATCTATTTCCGGGTATTCCCTTTTTCAATAATAAGGAACGGATAATATTGCAAGAATCGTTACTAATATCTATTTCCAGTTATTCGCTTTTCAAGAATAAGGAATGGATGAAGTTGCAAGAATCGATGCCATTTTCTATTGCCAGGTATTCCCTTTTTCAAGAATAAGGAACGGATAAGATTGCAAGAACCATTACTAATATTTTTTTTCAGGAATCCCCTTTTTCAAGAATAAGGAATGGAATAGAGGTCTCAAGAATAATAACAATACCCTAGAAGAGCTTGGTAAACATATACAGTGCAACAAAGAACGAAGTAGACAGTAAGGAACAAGAATGAATTCTTATTATCCTCTGAATTACATTTAGTTTTTGACGGTGGAATTTCCCAAAACAATTCTGTAAGCTTAATAATTAGAAAGACATTGTTTAAAATACATTAATGGAGCACCCAGAAAAAGACGAACTACACTATTTATTAAGTAAACTAAAGAAATTTTTCGACAAAATTCTTGTTAACTTAACAAACCTTCGAAAAAATTATTTAGTGTTTTAAAAGTCGTGAAAAATATTCAAGATGGAACGATTTTCGTTTCCTCGTTGAATTCTGTTTATATATGAAACTAATCAACCACGAAAAGTAAATACAGAAGCGTACAATGCTCTGGTATTAAACGTTTAACTTACGTGCTTATCAACTGGTACTTAAAACTGATCAAACTGTAAAAAAAAACCTATAATAACCAAAACGAAAAGCAGGTGCATACTAAAAACCAAAATTAAATGAATAACAAGTAAAAAATTTTCTTCAGCGCAATCTAGTTTTCCGTAGTGTATAACGCCATGGCCCATTAAACTCTCATGAAACTTTCGGCCACGTTCCGGTGGTGGCCTATAGCGGTGCCAGACGCGCGATCATGGCTAACTTTAACCTTTAATAAAATAATAACTACCGAGGCTAGAGGGCTGCAATTTGGTATATTTGATGACTGGTGGGTGGATGATCAACATACCAATTTGCAGCCCTCTAGCCCCAGTAGTTTTTAAGATCTGAGGGCGGACAGAAAAAGTGCGGACGGACGGACAAAAACTGCACAATAGTCTTCTTTACAGAAAACTAAAAAGTTTACAATTCTCTAGTATTAAATGTAAGTTCTCTACTCAAAAACTAGTGTTTATTAATTGATCAAATTTCAAACATAAAAAAGTACAAAAACACAACGCTCCAAAAGGCAAATACAGAGTCAAAAAACACAGTGGGAATTCTGACATTCTCCACCCAATTTCATTCACAAAAACCATGCATATAGCTTCATAGTTGTGGCCGGCAGTCCAGACCATTTAATGGTATTGAAAAGTGCATTTACGAAATGCCATTCAGTTTTTATTCTCCCAAATGGCATTACCATCGGAATCACCGTTACAATACATTTTCGGCTCCCATACGTCCATTCCATAAAATATGAACCTTCATGCTCGACACTTTCGAGTTTTTCATCAACTCTTTGCCTTGATTAGCATATTACCTGCAAACAAATAATTTTTATCTATTCATTTATTAATTTGCTAATTCATTCTTCCCTTTCTCATAACTGATCTCTTCTCTCTGTATTTCCTGTCATCTTCTGTTATTTCTTTCAAATGAACACCATAATATTCTTTGGAAAGCTTTAATTTCGAGTCGATGGGTTCTGTAGGCTTGTTCCGCATGAATATGGTTCCTCTTCTGAATAATAATAATAATAATAATAATAATAATAATAATAATAATAATAATAATGACAGAGAAGAGAGAGAGAGAGAGAGAGAGAGAGAGAGAGAGAGAGCATCGGATGCCACCTAAACGCCTATAATACCAAACACACCAGTTGGGGGTACCCGAGCCAACACCCACCTCCACCCAGCAACACCGGTTAGGCCTAGAAGATCACATCGCCTCCGGGACAGATTTCGTGACCAACCCTTGACTAATCAAAATTCATCCTACTAACCAACCCACCAATTGTAAACACCCGCCTGCCATAAATACTTGAACATCACGTCTCCATAATAATAATAATAATAATAATAATAATAATAATAATAATAATAATAATAATAATAATAATAATAATGCAGCCATATCATTCAACAAAACTTGCCTAAAAGAGGGTCTTCTTCCTTAATAATAATAATAATAATAATAATAATAATAATAATAATAATAATAATAATAATAATAATAATCTGATATTTTAAAAGGATGTGGCTCTATAGTTTGGCGTACACTAAAAACTACTCTCATCAGCGGACTGAGAATTTTAAATGTTCTCAATGCTAAGTAACCAGTCTGTGTTCGAGAGCATATATGAAAGTAAAAATTCATCTGTCACATTAAAGTATAAAATTCACTTATCGCCTCAAACTACAATTCGAGAATAATTTCTCAGCTACTACAAAACATCATAAAGCATCCGAAAGTGAATGAAAGTTACACTAAAACACTATAGTAAAGCTTTAGTTCCTTTGTATCAGGAATCCAGATCATTCGAATATGAATGGAAGTTTCCACTAAAGCACTTTAGTAAAATTCTATAGTTCTTCTATATTAACCCCACAAATCTTTCGGAAATTATTAAAATTTTCACTAAGAACTTTAGTAAAATTTTGTACTTCTTCTATATTAACCCCACAAATCTTTCGGAAATTATTAAAATTTTCACTAAGGACTTTGGTAAAATTTTGTACTTCTTCTATATTAACCCCACAAATCTTTCGGAAAATAATCAAATTTTCACTAAAGGACTTTAGAAAAATTCTATACTTCTGTATTAACCCCACAAATCTTTCGGAAATTAATCAAATTTTCACTAAAGGACTTTAGTAAAATTCTATAGTTCTCCTATATAAACCCCACAAATCTTTCGGAAATTATTAAAACTTTCACTAAAGAACTTTAGTAAAATTCTATAGTTCTTCTATAGTAGCCCCACAAATCTTTTGGAAATTAATAAAATTTTCACTAAAGGATTTTAGTACAAGACTATAGTTCCTTCGTAACAACACCAGATCTCTTTCGAAATTGAATGAAAGCACTTTAATCAAATTCTTTAGTTTCTTCTGTATTAACAATAAAATACACCCGTAAATGAACAGTTTACACTGAAGCACTTTAGTAAAACTTTTGGTTTCATCTGTATTAACACCAGAAATCTTTCTAAAATGAAACAAGTTTATGCTATAGCACCTAAGTAATCAAATCTTTAACTTTTCTATATTAACTTTTCTATAAAACTCTTTAGTTCCTCTGTGTCAAAACTACAAATCATTCCAAAATGAAAGAAAATAGCACTAATGCACTACAGTAAGATGAGCAAAATTCATTAGTTCCTTCGTAACTAAAGCACGTGAGTAAAACTCTTTTAGTTCCCACATATTTTTTGTCGTTTTCAAACTTTCATTATACCTCAGTATTTCCTTCGAAAAACCATAATAAATAAAAATAAAATGAAAAAAAATATTAAGATTCGTCTCTTTCCTATCTTAGTTATGCCCTTCCAAAAACCACAATAAATAAGAATAAAATGGAAAGAAATTAAGATTCGTCTCTTTCCCATCTCACTTATCTTTATAACTTTACACTTTCCGGTCTGTCTGGGTCTTAAAGCCACTGCTTTCCTCTTTGGCAAAATTCTCCCCACTAATTCGCTTGGAACTTCCGGATTGCTTCCTGTTGCCTTCTCTAACTTTCTTAGCCTGTCAGGAATTCTTTCCTTTTCTGCACTTTTTTTTTTCTTAGAGGTTTGCAGCTATGAGTTGGGGTTTTCCTTGTATGTGTGAGTGTGGATATATATATATATATATATATATATATATATATATATATATATATATATATATATATATATATATATATATATATATATATATATATATATATATATACAGATATATATCCATGTATGTGTATATGTATATTTATATATGTATATGTAATTATATATATACATATATATAGATAATACATACATGTATATACATATATATATATTTATATACATATACATAAAGACAGAGAGAGAGAGAGAGAGAGAGAGAGAGAGAGAGAGAGAGAGAGAAACTATTCTTCACCAAAGGTCTCTTCCACTGCCTAAATCCTCTCACGTCAAGCCCTTCTCCGTCGTTGGAATCCGGGTGTTCGAAATTCCGAACAAGCAACGATTCGATTTTTGTTCCAAACAAATATAATTGTCATGCACAGCAAACTGCTCACTTTTATTTGTTGTTGTTGGGTTTTGAGGTCAGTACGTTTATACTGTCGAAGCCTTTTTACACTGCAAGGCCCCAAAGCTCAATATCAACTTGGTTTTAAACACATTTAACCTGGTGTGAATCATGTCAAGGATTTGTATGTCAGTGGGATCTATGAAGGAAGTTCTATCATCTAGTATTAATACCATTGGAATGAAAAAATATGGATTTTAACAATAAACCTCCCTCCCCAAAAAATAAAAAAAAGCAATGCAAAAACAGTCCAGTTTTAATCATTACAAGAACTCGTTTACCACAAGGATATATGAATTAAATTCTTTTACTATAGAGTATGAATACCACTGAATTAAATATATGAATTTTAAAAATAAATCCCCCACAAAAGAATAAAAAGCAACGAAAAACTTTATGTTACAAAAGCAAAATATAGAACAAAGTTCGTTTCCAGACAGCTGAAAATATAACTGCTTGATATCAGACCAGCTTCACAAAGAAAGTGGAATGTCAGTTCCAGGAGAAATATAATTACTGAACCTTCAGCTATAACAGGTGAATGTTAAATCATTGTTTGTGGCTTACAAACTGGAAGAACTGGCTTGAAATGTTTCATCTAAAGCACAAGGACGTCATTTTCCACAGTTTTTTGGTACAGAATTAAAAAATTTATGAAGGGCAGAGACCTTTTACTTCAGTGGGGCTTATCCTTCGGAAGTAACTCAGCCCTAGAAAAGGTTACACTAATACATGATCACAAAAATATTATGATGTCTTGATTACAGGGCAACAGATAATTGTGTAATTATAAATAATAGGGTTATCATGTCTCGATTACAAGGCAAAAGATAAAGCAGTTATGGATAAAAATAAATGACAACTTTTATACGAACTATTTGTAGATGAAAGGTTAAATCCGATGAACATTTAGCCCCATACGACAGAATATAAGATAAATAAATGGCAACTTCTTAAGAACAATTTGTAGATGAAGGGTCAATACGATAATGGTTTTGTCAGATACGAAAAAAAAAAAGTTTTTAATATTTCCATTCGAACAAGACATATCTGAAAATGATAGCGCGGTGGACCGATCACTTTTGACGTCCGAATCAATACGGGTCATCATTCAACTTCAGACCTTAACACGTGAGTTGCACCGTCCGAGAATTGATATTCTCTCTCTCTCTCTCTCTCTCTCTCTCTCTCTCTCTCTCTCTCCAATGTTTTGTGCCTTAGTTTC
>NC_089746.1:5944168-5956668 GCF_040412425.1 Macrobrachium rosenbergii | reverse complement strand
AGAAATGTGGAATTCGTTGGTTTTTTTTTTTTTCTAAATCTGCAGAGGTGGCGTTTTCATTTTTGTGTTTTCTTAACGACACAGTTCGTCTGTTCGCATTGATTTTGTTTTATTTTGTAAAATAGTTAAGAGTTAATTTGCTATATTTATAAAATGCAATTCATTATATAAGTGTAATCGGAATAGAATGGAATGTAGAATTTAGGGCAAAAGCCAAGCACTGGGACCTATGAAGTCATTCAGCGCTGAAAGGGAAATTGACAGTAAAAGGATTGAAAGGTGTAACAGGAGGAATTCCTCGTAGTTGCACTGTGAATCAATTGTTAGGAGAGGGTGGAAAATAAGATGGAAGAGAGAATATGAAAGGAGGTACAGTAAAAGGAACGAAAGGGGTTGCAGCTAGGGGCCGAAGGCTCGCTGCAAAGAACCTTAAGTAATATTACGTACAGTGCACCGCATGAGGTGCACTGACGGCACTACCACCTTAATTTGACAAATTTACTCTAATTGCGTTTATCAAATAAAAATAAATAAATGAAAACTGATATTTATAGTTGATTTGACTAATATCTACTCCAAATATCTATTTTCGATTATTTGATTTTATTTTGTAAAAGTAATTAGAGTAAATCTGTCAAATTATTAACCTAGTCGATTACACCTATCTAAATAAATAGTATTTCTTAAAGGTATTCAGAATAAATATGTCGAATTCTCGATCCAATCCACTACACTTATTTATTTTCAGTTTTTTAATTTCATTTTAAATGTCATTTTATTTATCCAGTGGACTACACTTATCTATCTTCATTTATTTGTTTTCATTTCATAGCAGCAGTTAAAAGTCAGTTTATATAATTAACGTAACTGAGTATCTTTTCTGACTGGACCCTTAGATTCGTCCTTTGGCAGGCAAACAATTTAAGAACATTAGGTAACCACTATATTTCTGAGTATTCTACATTTCAACTTATCAGTAAAAGAAAAATTACACGTGCATGAAAATCTTTCTGTATACCAAAGAATTTGATGAGCTGACCGGAGAGTTATGGTTAAATTAGGGAACGACTGTTTAAGTACGGTGTTTGCTATTAAGCCATCTATAAAACAACTGCTAAGGCAATTAAAAGTTTGTCAGTATCCTCTTAGAAAAGGTTGTTCTTTCTTCAATACTAAATTTCTATGAGCTTTTATATATTTTTACTATATTAAGTCAAACATGGAAGATGAAATTGTGGATACTAGTTAAGCAAGTAAACAGTTGTAAATATAAATTTCGTATAGGCAAAGGGCCATCGTAATTACGTATTAACTACATTCCTCAACATTTCCTGTTGGTAACCTTGAAGTCGAATTTGGGAATGAATTGAAATTAAACCCCTATCCATCCCAGAGTTGAGCTGGAGCTGGGGAATGTTAGCGGTTCAGCAATCTTCCACCACGCAAGATAGAAAGTGGGTGACCATGGAATGACATTTAGTAATCAGCCGAGTGGAAAACAGAACTCTCTCCAGGTCACAAGCGGAAAAAGGGTCCTGGTCACAAAGTGGAAGAAATGGTCCCACTCCAGGTCACAAAGGGAAAAAAGGGTCCCTCTCCGGGTCAAAAAGTAGAAAAAAGGGTCACCCTCCAGGTCACAAAATGGAAAAAATGGTTCTCCTCCAGTTCACAAGTGGAAAAAAAGGCTCCTCTCCAGAGCACAAAATGGGAAAAATTGAAAAAATGGTCCGTCTCCAGGTCACAGAGGAAAAAAGGCCCATCTCTAGGTCACAAAATGGAAAAAATGGTACGTCTCCAGGTCCCTTAGTGGAAAAAAAGGCCCTTCTCTAGGTCACAAAATGGAAAATATGGTCCGTCTCCAGGTCCTTAGTGGAAAAAAGGCCCTTCTCTAGGTCACAAAATGGAAACAAATGGTCCGTTTCCAGGTCCCTTAGTGGAAAAAAGGCCCATCTCTAGGTCACAAAAGGGAAAATATAGTCCGCCTCCAGGTCACAAGGTGGAAAAAAGGTTCCCTCTCCGAGTCACAAAGTTCACAAAGTGGGAAAAAGGGACCTTCTTCAGATGTCACAATGAGAACAACATATGAGTAGACTTAGAATGCTAAGGTTTGGGACACACCACAGCTGACTCCGGACTGAGCATTTTCAGAAATAAATAGGTTCCCCAGAATACGAGCAGCAGTTCAATTTAGCGCAGACTTCAGAAGTTTTGAGCGTATGCGACGTTTACTGCAACACTTTTCCGACATTCTTTGATAATTGTTTGATTAAAAGCACGGGGAGTTCGTGTTGATTAAAAGTGCTGCTGGCAAGCCGTGCAACATGGACTGAAAGCGAGACTGGACGCCATCAATTTCACAGCGAAAGGAAAGTGTTTTCAATGCAGTTCGCTATTAAAAGGAGCAGAAAACTCTTTTTGTGTGTGTCAGTGATTCCCTAGGTCTCGCTGGCTGTCTATTTCTGCTATGAGAGAAAGGAATGGGAGGCGCTTATTACAACAGCAGTCATTAATACCACTTATTATAACAGTTATCAATATTACATCTTATTATAATAGCTATAATTAAGACAACTTATAGTTGTTATTACAGCAGCTATCATTAAAGCAACTTATAACTGCTGTTATTATGACAGCTTTTTATAACAGGTATCATTATGACAACTTAACATAACAGCTATCATTTTGATAACTTATTGTAACAGCTATCATTATGACAAATTATTATAACAGGTATCATTATGGCAACTTATCGTAACAGCTATCATTATGACAACTTATTGTAACAGCTATCATTATGATAACTTATTATAACAGCTATCATTATGACGACTTATCATAACAGGTATCACTATGACAACTTATTATAACAGATATCATTATGACAACTTATTATAACAGGTATCATTATCGCAACTTATCGTAACAGCTATCATTATGACAACTTATTGGAACAGCTATCATTATAACAACTTATTATAACAGCTATCATTTAAACAACTTATCATAACAGGTATCACTATGACATCTTATTATATCAGCTATGATTATGACAACTTATCATAACAGCTATCATTAGGACAACTTATTATAACAGCTATCATTATGACAACTTATCATAACAGCTATCATTAGGACAAATTGTAACTGCTACCCTTACAACAACTTATTATAACTGCTACCCTTATGATAACTTTTTAAACAGTTATCATCAAGACAACTCATCATAATAACCATGATTATGACAACTTTTTCAACAGTTATCACTAAGACAGCTTATTATTATAACCATGAATATGACAACTTGTTAAAGCTATCATTAAGACGCCTTACTGTCACAGCAATCAATAAGACACAGATGATATCGTATCCTTTCAAAGACGTACCATTCATTAATAAGTCTCTCTCTCTCTCTCTCTCTCTCTCTCTCTCCAATAAAGTCTGAGGAGTTAGTCATTATTCTGGCAATGTTCAGAGGAACTTCCTAAGTGGAAACGTAGGGTGGAGAGTTTCGAAACCCGAGTCATCCTCGACAGATTGTAAATGACAGCGTCCGATAAAAAAATAAAAAAAAAAAATTAAAATGGGAATAAAAGTGTCAGTAAATGTCAAAACATCCAATTAAAAGTGTAAGTAAATGTAAAAACATACAAATACGCAGTTACATATGTACGCTTGATATACCAGACGGCATAAATGGTCAAAATCTCCTTTGGTCATTTTACCATTACCCTAGACATAATATGTTTATTCAACGTGTTTGTTTTTGTAGCGTGTTTAACATGCTCTCTGAAACAAGCTGCGTTTATAGTATGCTAATCTGATACAACAGAATTTTTATTTTGAACACCAATAAATGAATTGAATTGAACTGAATATAGAATTTAGTCCAAAGGCCAAGCACTGGGACCTGTAAGGTCATTCAGCGCTGAAACGGAAATTGACAGTAAAAAGGACTGATAGGTGTAACAGGAGGAAAACCTCGCAGTTGCACTATGAATCAATTGTTAGGAGAGGGTGGAAAGTAAGACGGAAGAAAGAGAATATGAAAGGAGGTACAGTAAAAGGAACGAAAGGGTTGCAGCTAGGGGCCAAAGGGACGTTGCAAAGAACCTTAAGTAATGCCTACAGTGCACCGCATGAGGTGCGCTGACGACACTACCCCCTAAGGGAACCACTAAATGAGCAAGCAGCAAGCAAATGCACCGTGAACCTATGGAACCAGCGTTGTAAACTGAAAAAATTCTCTGATAAAGCTAAGTAACAATTCAGTATCGCTTTCTATAGACTCCGTGAAATATTTGCCTTATAATTATAATAGCGACAAAAACTAAGAGCGTGAATGAAATATTCAGACAGACTATTTTCTATGGTCACCATTTTTTCCGAATCTTACAAATTGCCGTCCTTCTAGGGTCAGGAATATCGCCCCATTCAGGTTTAAGTTTCCAACTTTTTTTCCTTTCCATTTGTCCTTTTGGACCTGAACTACACAAGGGCCAGTTAGGTGCATGTCTCGTTGGCCCTTAATTAAGATTGATTTACTGTACACTTGAGCACATCATGATTCATTTAAAGACAACGTGAATAAATATGCGATATACCTTACTGAGTTCTCTTGAGTGAGGACTGATTTACTGATTTACCATGCGCTTTAGCGAGAAATAATTTATATTAGAGACCGCATGAATAAAAATGCGATTTACTTCACTGAGTTCTTTCAAGAGCGCCTCATACGCTGAGATTAAGATAGGATTGAAATATTAACAAAAGAATTAACCTTAAGGATACAAATAAAGCCTCGTAATACCAGCTTCCGCCCAGATAGAGGTGGGACTATCCAACGCCTTCCCCATTCAAATGCCATTCCATACGGAATGGTTCATTTACCCTAGCCTGACAATTCATCGTTACGGTAGAGTATAAAACACAGTCCCTTTGTCATGTCCGCTTTCACCAGCTTTCGGAAGCAGGAAACTAGTCACTGGGAAAATGCTTTTGAATTGAATATATGGAATTTAGGCCAAAGGTCAAGCAGTGGGACCTATGAGGTCATTCAGCGTTGAAATGGAAATTGACAGTAACAAGGTCTGAAAGGTGTAACAGGAGGAAAACCTCAAAACAGTTGCACTATAAATTAATTGTTAGGGAGAGGGTGGAAAGTAAGATTAAAGAGATAGAATATAAAAGGAGGTACAGTAAAAGAACGAAAGGGATTGCAGCTAGGGGCCGAAGGCGCGCTGCAAAGAACCTTAAGTAATGCCTACAGTGCACCGAATGAGGTGCACTGAGGACACTAACCCCCTACGGGAAAATGCTTTTGAGTTCAAGAAAGTAATCACTGGGTAAACACTCTTAAGATCAAGTTTCACGCACGTAAGTACGAGATGGCATATAGCTATGAATGAACACTGGTGCACGGAAATATATACAATAGTTGAATGTGTACGCAGACATCGGTCAACTATGGAAGAAGAATAAAAACCTTTTGATAGCCAGTTTTGTGAATAGCACTTTAGGTCGCATGGCCCATTCTTACATTTTTGTACAAGGTATTTTTCAGTCATAAGGAGCGTTTTTCCATAATTAAATTGCCAAAAGATTTCTCTAAAAGGTTTTGTTATCTCGATAAAAAAATTCATAGCTACTCTTTAATATATGTGAGAATATCTGAAGGCAAATCTAAGGAATTTTCTTCTTTCATAATAGTACAAATTGTTTAATGTTTTGTGGCCGCCTTCAGGTATTTAGGATATAAATGTACTTTCGAGAGTCTACAGGCTTTACCAAATACTTTCTACTGACATAAAAAAAATAGGAAACGGTGCAGGCGGTGATGCTTTCCTGAATGAGTGTGGAACCGATGTCATAGGTATCGGCTACCTGGCGAGAGAGAGAGAGAGAGAGAGAGAGAGAGAGAGAGAGAGAGAGAGAGAGAAGAGATGGGGGGGCAAAAACGAACAATTTCATATACTGATATAACTGAATACTACGTAACACATATTCATACGAGAGAGAGAGAGAGAGAGAGAGAGAGAGAGAGAGAGAGAGAAGCAAAAACCGAACAATGTCATATGCAGTTATAGCTCCGAATACTACGTAACCCAGTCTTATGCATACGAGAAAGAACGGCTTGGGGAGAGAGAGAGAAGCAAAAACCGAACAATGTCATATGCAGTTATGGCACCGAATGCCACGTAGCCCGGTCATATGCATACGAGAGAGAGAGAGAGAGAGAGAGAGAGAGAGAGAGAGAGAGAGAGAGAGAGAGAGAGAGGGCAATTTCATATGCTGTTATAGATCCGAATACCACGTAACCTAGTCATGTGCATACAAGATAAAAAGACTTCCGAAGCGAAAGAGAGAGAGAGGCAAAAACCGAACAATGTCATATGCAGTTATAGTTCCGAATACCACGTAACTCGGTCATATGCTTCCAGATAGTAAGACGTACGAAAAGAGAGAGAGAGAGAGAGAGAGAGAGAGAGAGAGAGAGAGCCCAGCCCATCATCCCTCCATCGTGATCCCATCACGAAGGACCGCTGCGTGTGATGTATCCCTTAATTTTCGTCCACCCAATCAGGAGATAATCCTCGGAGCTGGTCTTTGCTCCTGTAATGAGTAATCAAGAGAACATGGTCCCCGGATACTGCTGCTGCATCAGCAGCATGCATAAATATTCGCTCTCTCTCTCTCTCTCTCTCTCTCTCTCTCTCTCTCTCTCGTAACTAAAGTCGATTAAGTCCGATAGGTTCCGACACATGTCTGCAAGTAAATGTTGAGCAGTAACAGTAAGAATGAGACCACAAATACATGAGAGAGAGAGAGAGAGAGAGAGAGAGAGAGAGAGAGAGAGACGCTTTCTTAGTCATAGTCTTTTATGACACAAATTACAGCCATGTAAAGTTAGTGTCTAATTCAGTCGCAGCAGAGTTTCATGTAAAATTTAAAATTTGGCAAATGAATACTTTCATTTTTCAGTCATATTTGAGTATTTTCTTGAAAGATAACAAACATCACTTCGATTTCAAGGTCTCGGTGACAACAATGTTTCATTAAACAGAATGAAAACCTCCGTGAATATATGTATTGACTGATAAAATCCAAAAAAATAGTCAATAAAATGATTGAATAATATTCCCACTTCACAGGATGAAAACTTCCAAGGGCCCAATAACAACATTAATTCAAAGAACAGAATAACAGATCCCTAAAATTATGTACCAGTTAAAAAAAAATAGAAAAGTATTGAATAATGTTCTTATTTATTATTATAAACCCTTTTCCAGGGAGACCTCAGTAAAAAAAAACACATTATTCAATAACGTTCCTATTTGATAGACAAAAACTCAGCATGTAGAACTCAGTAACTCCTAACAACAAAATCTCGGTCTGAACAGCGCCAAGAAAATCGAGCCCTAGAGGTTTTAGTGGGAATATCCAGAGAGCCAAAGCAACAGTTTAAATCTCTATCCGAAAGGAAGCTTCTCCATTTACTCTTAAGGAAATGCAGCTGGAGAGAAACATCAGAAAATATAGTGGTAAACGAAATTGTGCATGTATACTTGTATGTATATGTGTATATATATACACTATATACATATATGTATGTAGTGTGTATGTATATATATACATTATATATACAATTTAGGTGTGCATACATACATACATACATACATATGTATATATATGTACATACATACATATATACGTATATGTATACATACATACAAAGATACATATATAAGTATATGTATACATACATATATGTATATATATGTATATATATGAATATATATATATATGTATATATATGTATAATATATATACATATACATATATATACATTGTATATATATATATATATATATATATATATATATATATATATATATATATATAGACTAACAAAACTTACAAAAGAATTTTATCCCCAAGTTAATGTTAGGGTAGTATTTAAACCTAAGCACACCATTAGTAGCCTATTTAAGTACAAAGACATTGTACCCCAAGAACTACAATCTCATGTTATTTACAGATACGGGTGTAATTGCTGTAATGCAATTTACGTGATCACCGTCTATGCTTAGATTCATTTTCCATTCTCTCCAGTCGAGTGGCTCCCACGGAACTGGCAATAGCGGAAAGCCTGTAAGCCTTAAAATTGAAATCTTCCCTCAGTAACAACGAGGGGTCCGCGGAGGTGCTGTGTTTTTAATTTTGTGTGTGTGTGTGTGTGTCTGTGTATGCCTTCATGTTGCAGGTATTTGTTTCTTTTGGTTTCGTTTTTTTATGCTTGTTCATTACCAGTTTTATGTAACCTTTTGCATAACATTACTGTATTATAATGGTCGTTTGTGATTTAGTGGTTTTACAATTATTCCCTCTGCATTTTTTTTGTCAGTCCTGATGATGGAGGCATACTCCGAAACCGGTAGTCATAACTAAATAGAGGGTGTTTTATGTACAGTACAAGTACGGGTTTTACTCTTTCTGTATATAAATACATATTTGTATGTATGTATGTATGTATGTATGTATGTGTATATGTATATATATATATGTATATACATGTGTATATATTATATGTATGTATATACATGTGTATATATCATATGCATATATATACTGTACATATATACATATATATACACTTATATATACATAATATATATGAATATATACACAATGTATATATAATGCATATATATATACATATATAATATATGTGTTTGTGTAATATGAGTTGAACCTATTTATCCATTCTTTAAAAATTTTATGTATAACAAATTTAACAGCTTTCTCCTTACTCTCGTCTCTTTTTTCCGCCCATGCGAAAATATTGCTAGTCGAACAAATGTCTTGCTGAGGTACTCGATAATAGACAGTAGGCAACTTTCTCGGCTACCAGTCGAGAGGGACGAGGTTCAAATCCCGCCGATCACTGATGGCTCTGATTGCGCCACTGCATAAATCCGGTAGCCCGTCAACCTAACACTCCGAAAAACCCGAGAGGCTGGGGAGTTAAACATAGGGCCTAGCAACCCACTGGCCTCGTGTCATTGGCATTGGGACCTTTCCCCCACTGGCTGTCGGAATAAGAAACAGAAGATCAGCGCCTACCCTATGAGCCTACAGAGGCCCAGGAGGGCTTTAACTAACTTTTAACTTATTGCAAAATATCGATCAGAGTCGATCTCAGTTAAACGAGTCGCCTTCGAGCTAAAATAATTCGAGTCTGAGAATTGTTTGAGGCTACAGAATGGAAATGATCACGGTCTCTGAATAAAAAGCAGCCAAGCTGCATGTATATTAAGTCTGGAAATGTGCAAAACCTCATAAAACGGACAACTCAGGATTACGTCATAAATACCCTCTTTATAACAGCCACGAGACACAAAAATATACAAAATACGGACACTGCTTATCCATTTTAGTCAAATACAAACAGAAAACAATGCACACCGGCATTTCGAGCACTCGAAAAGAAACCAGAACCCTTTATATTCTCTTTCCCCAAAAGATAAATTAAATTAAATCTAATTACATTTGGCAATAAATAAGTATGACACCAACTGTCACTGGACTAAAGACAAACCTTCCATTTCATATATAAAAGGACCACCATGGAATAAGTAACACTGTCTTATCGTATGGGCTTGACAACCTGGCACTGCTTTGTACACTTACCTTCACAAATTCAGCGCGATCTCTACGCTAAGTGGTTCATGTAATTTCTATTTTCACTTTGCTAGAAAACTGGGCGTTGGCAAATAAATCATTGACAGTTGGTAACCCTGACTAAATCTTGTACAGCACCTTTCCAACAAATACTGATGACGTACCTGACAAAATAAAAGAAAGTTAACGAAGAAATATGTATCAGTAATTCGGTAACAATACTGATATAAGTATGTCATTAACTGGATGATAATTAAGCTGGGGATTCAAACTACTGGTAGTCACAGAATCAAGGACTTAATAACTGTAAATCTATGAGTCACAGTTGTGAATGTAAAAGGCCATAGCAGAATCTTATTACTTAGTAACTTTTTCTTATAGCCCTCATTCAAGAGGAAAACAGTGTATTCATGTATTTTTAATCCTTGTTGCTAACATTGATAACAAATAGCAAACCAAATTGAAATTTCTAAAAAAATAAAAATATCCAATAAGGTAAAATACTCAAAACCATAAAATATATGTAGCCATACAGCACCTCAAGTTAGGTTAGTTTAGGTAAGGGTGTTAGGAAACTACAAGATTAACAAATGAACTAAAGGTTTGCTGAAGGTTGTGGAATAATGCATACGTCTTTTGAGAAATAGAAAGCTCTCAAACAGTGTATAACTTCACAACATCAAATCCCCATGAAAAAATATTTTTGTTAAACATAAATTGCCCGTTGCAGGCAACCACAAGTATTTTGCCCCTTCCAGCCAGGTAGGACCCAGCATCCTAGTTTAGCATACTTCATGGAAAGAACATCCTATTTTAGGAATATAAAAAAGCTCCCAAAGAGTGTATAACTTTCCAAGGTCAAACTCCTATGAAATATTTTTTAACAAGCTGCCAGTTGCAGGCGACCGCAAGTATTCTTGCCCTTTCTAGCCAAGTAGGACACAGCACCCTAGTTTAGATTACTTCGTGGAAAGTACATCCTATTTTGAACATATAAAAAGCTCTCAAAGAGTGTTTAACTTCCCAAGGTCAAACTCCTTTGAAATATTTTTTAACAAATTGCCAGTTGCAGGCAACCACAAGTGTTCTTGTTCCTTCTAGCCAAGTAGGACCCAACATCCTAGTTTAGGTTACATCATGGGAGGTTAGGCTAGGAGCCAGCCATAAACACCACTGTTAAATCTATTTTAAATATATATATATATATATAAAGCTCTCAAAGAGTGCATAACTTCCCAAGGCCAAACTCCTACGAAATATTTTTGTTAAACACAAATTAGTTGCAGGCATCCACGCATATTCTTGCCCTGTTAGCTAGGTAGGACTCGGCATCTTAGTTTAGCTTAGATCATGGATGGTTAGGCTATGAATTAACCATAAAAACCATGGTTATATTTTTCGTTAAGGTTAAATAAGGTCTACTGACGGGTGTCACAGATCAGGTAAGAACTAACTGCCGAGTCTTGGTTAAGAGGGTTGAGTTAGAATGTGTTGTTATAATTACCATGGCCGCAGTTTTTAGTTCCCGCCTGCTTCTCTTATGTAATTTTATTTTATTATTTTTTTTTTTATTAATCCTGGTACAATTCATTCAGACATGGCATTTCCTGAAGAATAAATGATGGTCTCCACTCCATAATTTTTTTATCAGGAATGGGGGTGGACAATGCAAAAAAATAAAAAATGCCAAAATGCAGTCCAATACACCACCTATATCCTATCTCATTAACTAACCTAACTTCAAATTCAATATGATTTAAATATTTTTAATTAAGCTAGGTGATTTACAGCAGTTACTGTGAAATCGCCACTCACAGCCAAAGGAACTCAACCCAACTCGCCTGGAGTTTTTTTTTCTTACGAGAAAAAAAACAAACAATTGAAATTGAAGTGGCCTATTCCTAGACAATTCACAAAACAAATATAACTGCCAAAATTTCATGTGTTTATCTGTAACAAATCCTGGAAGCCTCATCAGTTTTGCTTTAATATTTTTTGTTCTACTCTCTTTCTAAAACACAGTGCCACTGAAACTTACATGTTATAATAACCTAGCCATACAGGCCCATAGTACCTCACAAAATCTGTTGCGTATCATTTTAGTCCCAGGGTACATAAAATATACAAAATATATAGACCTTTTATGCTTAACCCAACCGTGTTAAAAGAATCCACAAATGATTTATAAGGCTAAGAAGTTCAATACCTCATGATAGCAGGATGTATTTGTTCCTTGAAGGGCTGATCCCGCCGGCACTGTTCTCACTGTTCGGTAAACAACTGAGCAATGGCCGTTCATGTCAGTCGACAGGCGTGATTTTCGCTTCCGAGGTTCAAATTACTATTTTAGAAGATGAAGAAGAATTAAATACCCACGGCCCACATTATACTCCGCAGAACAGCGGGTTTTAGCGGCTTATAATCAAAGTGAGGTGGCACGACAAAATGAAAGATAGGGCACTGATAAGTATTCAAGAACGTCATTCATTTAAAATTAACCCGTGCTGACATTTCTCTCCTAATTATCACAACAGAATGATAATCCTAAAAACCCAAGCATAATTTATAAAAATGTAATGTTAAATCACAATATTGAAATTCACAATATTTGTATAACAATGTATTATTAATTATTACTTTACAGATTTGACTTTAAAGTGACTGTGTTCACTTATTAATTTGTGTATACTGATCTATCAACAACGACTGTAGCAGAAATGGCTATCAATATCAACACTGTTTAAAATTTCCTGGACGTAACGTGAAAAATTTTGGCATCGAAATCAGAGACCAACGGTTGTATCCCATTCACTGGAAATGTT
>NC_089746.1:5934168-5939168 GCF_040412425.1 Macrobrachium rosenbergii | reverse complement strand
TGCCTGATTAACCTTATATTCATTAGTGGGAATAAGATGCACGACTCTCATAAATGAAATTGAGGGCAGAGTGAAAAGACCCTGAAGGCAGAAATTGAAATTGAAATTGAAATCAGCAAAATAATCTGAAATTGAAATTGAAATTGAATTGAAACTGAAATCAGCAAAATAATCTGAAAACCAGATTAAAGATAACAAAAGCAAAAGGAAATCGGCAAAAAAACAGCACTAGTACTTAAAGACAGAGAAAAAGATTATTATTATTATTATTATTATTATTATTATTATTATTATTATTATTATTATTATTATTATTATTATTATTATTCAGAAGATAAACCCTATTCATCTGGAACAAGATTACAGGGGTCATTTACTTAAAATTCAGACTTACAAACAATATGGTGTTCATTTAAAATAAGTTACAGAAGGTAATAAGAAATACAGAAAGAAGAGATCAGTACTAGAAAAGAAAAAAAGATGAATTAATACATAAACAGATAAGAATATTAATGAATTATTAAAGTGATCTGTTTTTTCTGTATTTCCCATTACCTTCTGTTACTTCTTTCAAATGAACACCATCATATTCTTTGGAAGCTTGAATTTCAAGTCAGTGGCCCCCGTGGTGGGCTTGTTCCATATGAATAGGGTTCATCTTCTGAATAATAATAACAATAATAATAATAATAATTCCCCCAAAAAATTCAACAGCTCTCCATCATTGCAGAGAGTAATTTCTGATAATTATTTTTTCCTCCATTGTCATTACTTTCACATGGTGCCTCATTTTCTTCTTAATTAATCACTTCTCGCAGTCCAATCAACATCAGTTTTCGTAGCCATTGCTCGGCCTTATCGCCTGCTATAAAAAAAGGAGAGAGAGAGAGAGAGAGAGAGAGAGAGAGAGAGAGAGAGAGAGAGAGAGAGAGAGAGAGAGAATTTCAGAAAATGGACGCCAATGGAATAGGGAACCCCCGGAACATTTAGCAATCTTCAGTTGCAAAAGGTAAATAACAAATAATTAAATAAACCAATAAATCAAAATGGAGTAGAATAACAGAACCTATAATCAGACACAAGATATTTTCCCAGACTTGACTGGAAAGATCGATGACTGGATTTCAGCTGGAGCCGTAGAAAAAATACCCATGTTCCTATTCATTAAGAGATCGTGTATGACTGCAGGAGATCAGATCCTAAAACTCACACAAGACACCATGGATCCTGCACAAAGCCAAGAAACTAAAATGAAACAAGACTTAGGTTAATTAAACAAGGGAGTTCGAGTAAATGCGTTCTTCGTAAAAAAAAAAAAAGTACTTTAAAGAACCTAAAATTAAAGGATCCCATTTCTATTACGAGATAAGCCTGATATTAGGAAAACTTTTTTATAGACTTTCTAGGAAACTAACCATGGCCCTATCCACTAAGAGATCCAACAGGCCTACTTCTCCTTCGAAATGATCTTCATGCAAGCTAAACAATCTGTATACATACATATATATATATATATATATATATATATATATATATATATATATATATATATATATATATATATATGTGTGTGTGTGTGTATATATATATATACACACACACACACACACACACACATATATATATATATATATATATATATATATATATATATATATATATATATATATATATATATATATATATAGTTATATATATGTATATATATATATATATATATATATATATATATATATATATATATATATATATATATATATATATATATATATATATATATATATATATATATATATATATATATATATATATATATTATTATTATTATTATTATTATTATTATATTATTATTATATTATTATTATTATTATTATTATTTTTTCTCATCAAGGATGATATTTACTAATAACTGGCCAATATTCATAGTCTGGGTAAGGAAATGTTTTTTTTTAAATAGTGTTAATCTTTATTTCGCTCATATGGAATAATAATTAACCTTATTTAAAAAAAATTTCTTTCCCAGACTATATCGGACAGTTATTAAAAATATCAGCCCTGATGAAAAAGAAAATAATAAGGAGAATTGAAAAGACCATATATGAAATCAATTCCACTAATTTCGTCATTCTCTTTAACAAGACATGTTTGAAAGAGGGGCCCCCTACCTTCATATATTATTATTATTATTACTATTATTATTATTATTATTATTATTATTATTATTATTATTATTATTAGTGGTAGTGGGCAGTAGTATTTCTTATGGTAGAGCAGAAATAAACTCTTTCTCACCATGACTACGTAATACTGAAGTAAGCATTTATTTTCTTTTACTTTGAAAACTGAAATATTTATAGTGTCTAATGGTAACACACTTCAATTCTTTGTAATATGATACCAACAAAAGGCCTTTTGGAATACCAGTTCACGCCAGTAACAAAGTAGAGGATATGGTTTAACTTATTATTAAGCTATCAAAAAGGCTAGGAATGTCTTTCAGTTCAAACGCTTATATAATATCTATCTATATATATAGAATGCATATATATCTGATATTTGATAGCTTAATAATAAGTTAAACCATATCCTCTATTTTGTTACTGGTGTGAACTGGTATTCCAAAAGGCCTTTTGTTGGTATCATATTACAAAGAACTGGAGTGTGTTACCATTAGACACTATAAATATTTCAGCTTTCAAAGTAAAAGAAAATAAAGGCTTACTACAGTATTACGTAGTCATGGTGAGAAAGAGTTTATTTCTGCTCTACCATAAGAAATACTACTGCCCACTACCACTAATAATAATAATAATAATAATAATAATAATAATAATAATAATAATAATAATAATAATAATAATAATAATAATAATAATAATATATGAAGGTAGGGGGGCCCTCTTTCAAACAAGTCTTGTTAAAGAGAATGACGACATTAGTGGAATTGATTTCATATATGGTCTTTTCAATTCTTCTTATTATTTTCTTTTCATCAGGGCTGATATTTTTTAATAACTGTCCGATGTTCATAGTCTGGGAAAGGAAATGTTTTTTTAAATAAGGTTAATTATTATTCCATATGAGCGGAATAAAGATTAACACTATTTAAAAAAACATTTCCTTACCCAGACTATGAATATTGGCCAGTTATTAGTAAATATCATCCTTGATGAGAAGAAAATAATAATAATAATAATAATAATAATAATAATAATAATAATAATAATAATAATAATAATAATAATGGAAGCTTTCCATAAGAAAATACTTGGTTAAACTATTTTTGTTGTTTCGTGGAATGATATTCGAAGGATAATCCTGTTATTTGAAATTGGGCTCACTTGTTACTTTGACAGAGATAAACCGCTGCAAATGGCCATTCATTCACTGCAACCATTTAATTCTATGGAGCTGACATTTTTCAATTCGTTTAACGGTACACAAAGAGAGAGAGAGAGAGAGAGAGAGAGAGAGAGAGAGAGAGAGAGAGAGAGAGAGAGACAGACAGACAGACAGACAGACAGACAGAGTTGTTTCAAAGTTTCAACGGTGTGATAATGCCGCGAGAGTGTTAAGGTGTCTTAGAAATCTGATTAAGGTTCTCTGCTGAAGTTTTGTAAAAGAACGTTGCATTATTGAAAGGAAACTCGGCTTATCAGAGAGGCTAAGATAAAAACACACAGACATACACATGTATGTATATATATATATGACTTTTTTTATCACACCGTGATTTATATACAATCATGAAGCTACAGATGTCGCTTAATATCAAGTCCACGCTACCTCGGGAATATCCCCAATGGGGAATTATCACCGAAGGAGAATTTATAAGTGATAAATGGACGGGCACTGCCGAGTCTCGATCCCACGACACAGACGCGCCATCCAGCAACTCCAGTCGACGTTACCACCGAGCCATCAAGAGAGGTATAAATTAACGCCGAGTCTGGTGTACTTTATTTACCCGTCGAGAGCGGGGAAATTGTACTTAGCTTCGGCATTAACCCACCTCGACCACGATAGTTCTTTGGTACGTTTGGAACACGCAGCTCTTTTTATGACATTTTTTTATCACGCTGTGATTTATATACAATCATGAAGCTACAAATGTCGCTTAATTATCACCGAAGGGGAATTTATAAGTGATAAATGGACGGGCACTGCCGAGTCTCGATCCCACGACATAGACGCGCCATCCAGCAACTCCAGTCGACGTTACCACCGAGCCATCAAGAGAGGTATAAATTAACGCCAAGTCTGGTGTACTTTATTTACCCGTCGAGAGCCGGGAAATTGTACTTAGCTTCGGTGTGATAAAAAAATGTCATTAAAAGAGCTGCGTGTTCCAAACGCACCAAAGAACTATCATGGTCGAGGTGGGTTAATGCCGAAGTTAAAAGTACAATTTCCCGCTCGACGGGTAAATAAAGTACACCAGACTCGGCATTAATTTATACCTCTCTTGATGGCTCGGTGGTAACGTCGACTGGAGTTGCTGGATGGCGCGTCTGTGTCGTGGGATCGAGATTCGGCAGTGCCCGTCCATTTATCACTTATAAATTCCCCTTCGGTGATAATTCCCCATCAGGGATATTCCCGAGGTAGCGTGGATTTGATATTAAGCGACATTTGTAGCTTCATGATTATATATATATATATATATATATATATATATATATATATATATATATATATATATATATATATTTTTTTCACGATGTTGCCTTTGTAATATATATATCATCCCATAGTTTTGATATATTTACTCTTCTATTTATCATATGTTATGTGTAATATAATAATTGTTGAAATATTGTATGCAGTGTAGTATCAGATCTCAAAAGATTTAATGATTTAGATAACTTAACAACATAATTTAGACTTAATAATACATTTTTTAATAGTAATGTAGTATATGAGCAACATGTGTGTGTGGTAGGAAAGCTTGTTTCACTTCTGTTGTCATCGCTGAAAGATAAGGCGCTGACAGGTCGAGA
>NC_089746.1:5926668-5929168 GCF_040412425.1 Macrobrachium rosenbergii | reverse complement strand
TACAAGCTAAATTACCATCGAGGCTTAGGTACATGCTTATAAATATGATACAAGCTAAATTATTATCGAAGCTTAGAGACATCCTTATAAATATGTACAAGCTAAATTATCATCAAAACTTAAATACATGCTTATGAGTATGATACAAGCTAAATTATCATTGATGCTTTGATACTTGCTTATGAATATGATGCAAGCTAAGTTATCATCGAAGCTTAGACACATACTTATGAATATGATACAAGCTAAATTATCATTGAAGCTTAGATACATGCTTATGAATATGATACAAGCTAAATTATCATCGAAGGTTAGAGACATGCCTATAAATATGATACAAGCTAAATTATTACCGAAGCTTAGAGACATGCTTCTAAATATGATACAAGCTAAGTATCATCGAAGCTTTGATACATGCTTATAAATATGATACAAGCTAAATTATCATCGAAGCTTAGCTACATGCTTATGAATATGATATAAGCTAAATTATCATCAAACTTTAGACATATGCTTATAAATATGATACAAGCTAAATTATCATTAAAGCTGAGATACACATACATGTAAATATGATGCAATCTAAAATTTTATTAACGCTTTGATAAACACATACAAATATGATAAAAGCTAAATTAAATATGATACAAGCTAAATTATAATTAACGCTTAGATACACATACACATAATTATGATATAAGCTAAATTATCATTACCGTTTAATTAACCATTCATATAAATATAATACAAGCTAAATTATCATTAATGTTTATGTGCAAAATAAAGTAGAGAAACAATATATGTAAATAAATAGCATTGACGTAAATAAGCAAAAAAAAAATAAAATACAAAATACATTAACTGAACGACCAATCTTCCCCCCTAGAGGCACTCCGAGATCCTGAATGGTTCCATACGTACTTTGATGGTGACAGGTCTCGAAGTACCCTAGGTATTAATTGATTCCAGACGCGTTATTAATGACGCTGCTGGCAACGACGAGCGCCACTCGCAAGGAGGTATTACGCTGTAACTTTGCCAATTAGCGTCGACATTCATCTCGTATTTGGCGTCCCGTTAGGCGCAGTGATAGTGCTTCGAGTTCTGGTTTATTGGGCCTTCAAGTTTTGTGGGCGATGTAAACATCAGAGGCTGCCAGGGTTTGTTGTTGCTCTTTATGACGTTCCAGAATCTCTGGAAAACAAAGTGCCATTGTTTCCAGGATATCTATTCTTTGGCTTAGATCTTATTTAGCTTGAGAACTCCCTCTCTCTCTCTCTCTCTCTCTCTCTCTCTCTCTCTCTCTCTCTCTCTCTCTCTCTCTCTCTCTCTCTCTCTCTCTGTAAACATCAGACTCAGCCAAGGTTTGTTGTCGCTCTTTTTGGCGTTCCAGAATTCTCTGGAAAACAAAGTGCCATTGTTTCAGGATATTTATTCTTTGGCTTAGATCTTATTTAGCTTAAGAACTCTCTCTCTCTCTCTCTCTCTCTCTCTCTCTCTCTCTCTCTCTCTCTCTCTCTCTCCATAAACATCTGACTCAGCCAAGGTCTGTTATAGTTGTTTGTGGCGTTCCAGAATTCCCAGGATATCTATTCTTTGGCTTAGGTTATATTCGCCTTGAGAACTCTCTCTCTCTCTCTCTCTCTCTCTCTCTCTCTCTCTCTCTCTCTCTCTCTCTCTCTCTCTCTCTCTCTCTCTAAACATCTGACTAAGCCAAGGTTTGTCACTGTTGTTCGTGTCGTTCCAGACTTCTCTGGAAAAATGAGCGTCATTGTTTCCAGGATGTTTATTCTTTGGCTTAGATTATATTTTCATTGAGAAGCTTCTCTCTCTCTCTCTCTCTCTCTCTCTCTCTCTCTCTCTCTCTCTCTCTCTCTCTCTCTGTTTGTAAACATTGTGGCGTTCCAGAATTCTCTGGAAAACAGTGCCTTTGTTTCCAAGATATTTATTCTTTGGCTTACCTTATATTCGGTATTCGAACTCTCTCTCTCTCTCTCTCTCTCTCTCTCTCTCTCTCTCTCTCTCTCTCTCTCTCTCTCTCTCTCTCTCTCTCGTTCTCGACACACCTCACATTTCAAGAAACGAGGCCTTGCTCACGTGAGCTCTAAAATTTTTATCATCTTATGTGCCTCTCTTATCCCCCATAAGTAACGGCCGCATAACTTTTCGTTTTACTGCAGAAGTTATTCCTTAAAACCGAGTTGAAAATAAAATCTTTAGTGTGAGCTTTCTCAAATTTATTACTTTAGTTTATGGTATTTTTGTCTGTAATTGACTTTTAGCTTTAGGATGAAAATAAAATTTTTATTGAGAGCTTTAATTTTTTGGTATTTTTTCAGCAAATGACCTCGAGTACAAGATTTATGTTCGTATGTATTCATTTTTGTTTATCACTTATACTTACGTTCTGATTTCATACGATTTTGTTCTCTCTCCCTCTCTCTCTCTCTCTCTCTCTCTCTCTCTCCCTTCGGTACTATCTCTGCCCATTACATCAGCC
>NC_089746.1:5889168-5916668 GCF_040412425.1 Macrobrachium rosenbergii | reverse complement strand
CCGCTTTATACCATTCGTTATGGAAAGGCAAAAAGAGTTTCCATTTGAGGGGGCAAAACGGCGAAGAGAGAGAGTCTCCATAAAGAGCAATAAAAAGAGGAAAAGGGCAGACGAATGGGCTGGGAGAGAATGAAAGAGAGGTGGCGTTGTGTCTGAAAGAAACGGTGCTGACTGCGGCCTTGATAGTGATGATGGTGAGGGAGTGAGCCTTTGAAAATGACGGAACGAAGGAAAAAGAGGAAGCTGAAGAATAATTCAGGAGGCAAAGCCACAATGAAGAAGGAGCAACTTTGGCTGTTGTTGGGAAATCATGTAGGTCTCAATGAGAGGAAACATCCTGTGAATGAGACCAAGTGAAAAGCAACGGAGAGGATTTGTGGTGCTTTTAGAATCTCTTTATCATCTCTCTCTCTCTCTCTCTCTCTCTCGCTTCGTATGTTTTTTCCTCTACCGAGTGAAAAACAAAGGAAAGATGTATGATTATTTTAGAAGCTTTTATCATCATCTCTCTCTCTCTCTCTCTCTCTCTCTCTCTCTCTCTCTCTCTCTCTCTCTCTCTCTCTCTAATATATATATATATATATATATATATATATATATATATATATATATATATATATATATATATATATATATATATATATATAATTTTTATCACATCACCGTGATTCATATTCAATCATAAGCTACAAACGTCCTTTAATATCATACCTCGGAAATATATTTTCATATATGTTACCGAAGGAAATTTTTATATATATGTATATATATAAAATACAGACATACACACCACATAGATATATATATACATACATATATACATAAATATACACACTCCTCAAACTCCCATACCATTCTGGCTCTTGTTCGTTCCATCAATTTTTGTCCACACGTCTTTGTCAGGCCCAACGGACCGATCCCCGGAACCTATCATGCCGAGTCAACAATGACAAATCAATGGCTGTTGCATTCCGGGCCAAATCTGACTAATAGAATTACATACCGACAGGTCGGTCGAGACATCTTGTTTTGCTGGAATGGCTAATAATTAACACTGCGGGTTACGCAGCCTTTGGAGACAGAACGGTGTATGGGATTGTTTTGTTTTTGCCACCCTCTCTCTCTCTCTCTCTCTCTCTCTCTCTCTCTCTCTCTCTCTCACCATTTTGTGTTAACATTGCGTTTCTTAACACCATTTATTCCCATAAAGGGGTCATCATTACCTTTATACTTTAGTCTCTCTCTCTCTCTCTCTCTCTCTCTCTCTCTCTCTCTCTCTCTCTCTCTCTCTCTCTCTCTCTCTCTCGAGCAAATCTCTTACAGTATATATTTGGTTATTTTTGTTCTCTCTCTCTCTCTCTCTCTCTCTCTCTCTCTCTCTCTCTCTCTCTCTCTCTCTCTCTCTCTTGCATGCATGTGACTGAGTACATCTTCCAGTTCTCTGTTCTCTGTAACCCTCAGTTCTCCTCCCCTGTATTACTCCTGCCCAAATTATTATCGTCCATTTCCTGTATCCCTTCACAATTATGGAACCATTGCAACAGCAACTGAATCCTCCTATTACCCTCTGTGCTCGTCCTCCTTCTTAATCATTTTTGGAAGCCTGTTCGTTCTTGTGTATTGCCCAGAGGGATGATACTTTTTCTAGAGCTTAGTTGGAAGTGCAATAAGAGAGATAAAAAAACATTTTTGAGCTACTGAATTTATGTGTGTGAGAGAGAGAGAGAGAGAGAGAGAGAGAGAGAGAGAGAGAGAGAGAGAGAGAGAGAGAGAACAGAAGTCTTATATTAAAATGCTAGTACAATTTACCAGTTGTTTGTCAAAGTGTGGAAGGCAAGTGCTCTTGTTTTTGATTCTTAACTGTTGTATAACAAAACGTCTTATATGGAAAAAGGTAGGATGTTTCTCATATGATTACTTTAGTGTGAAATACCGATTAAGTAACGTAAATATATACACACATATATATATATATATATATATATATATATATATATATATATATATATGTATATATATTTATATACATATATATATATATATATATATATATATATATATATATATATATATATATATATGTTTATATATATTTTTATATGTATATATATATATATGTATGTATGAGTATATATATAGAGAGAGAAATATATATTTATATATATATATATATATATATATATATATATATATATATATATATATATATATATATATATATACCTACCTAAGCATGGGTATGTACATAATTACTCTATTTACGGTTACAAATCATCTACTTATTTTTTGGCATTAATTATTTTAAGGTCTTTCTACTCCTTTATGACCAAATTAATAAACTTATTCTTTTATGTATTATTTTCACTTTGCAATACCTGTATTCTTCATAAGAGAACCCACCTCTTTGGCATGGACTGTCTTACTCTCTCTCTCTCTCTCTCTCTCTCTCTCTCTCTCTCTCTCTCTCTCTCTCTCTCTCTCTCTCTCTCTCTCTCAGGCTTCTAAAAGTTCTTGCTGACAAATGTTCGCCCTTGCGTAAAATTCATTTCTCACCAGCTCCCAGGGAGTTCATGCTACTTTGTCACGTCCTTTTTCATAATAAGATCATGTCTCCCCCTTTCTTTTGTGTGGCTGGAATTTTAGGATGGAATTTTATCTTGATAGAAGTAAAGCTAGACATTTTTGAAAAGAAAATGGCTTAGATTATCCTGGCATGAGATATTATCGCAGTGTATTAACCAAAAGCTAATATCTTTGTGGTTATCTGGATAGAAATAAAGAGAAATATTTTTGAGAAAAATAAAATAGCTTATCTTAATTTGGGAACCATCAAAGTGTATTGGCTAAGATCAAATGAGAGAGAGAGAGAGAATTTTAGTCTGGAATTCGAAAACAAATAAAGATATAAATTTTAGAGAAATGAAATACTTAGATTAACCTGACATGAGCAACTTAATACATTAGCTTTAAGCAAATATATGTGTGATTTTAGAGCTCGAGAGATAAGCAAAGAGAGAGGGAGAGAGAAAGAGAATCTCCAAGGGATAAGATAGACCACAATACCAGCTCATCCAAGTCTAATCGTTTCTACCATGAGAAAAATTTATGACTTCCGGCCTAAAGCTCAAAAACAAATTCCTTTGATGTTCTGAAATAATTCTGTGGGTCAGGCAGCCTCACCCTTTAAGCTCAGGATTTTATTTTGCATTGTTAAAATGGTAATTTCACCAAACCCACATTTTCCCGTTGCTTTCCTTCTTGAATTCTATAGTTGAAAACCCTTATGGACAGAGTCAACAGATTATAAACTCAAGAAAGCTCCAAAGGGAAATCAGCCGAGAGAGAGAGAGAGAGAGAGAGAGAGAGAGAGAGAGAGAGAGAGAGAGAGAGAGAGAGAGAGTAATAGGGAAAGGTGATAAATAGATAAATATGATAAAATAGAAAACAAAGCCGATACACCTAAATTCAGAAGACGTGAGCCGAAACAAACAAACTTTTTTGCTTCTCTAATATTTGATTTTCATCCCATCCATATCCCTAGAAGTTTATCAAGTTTTCCAAAAGCATGTCTCCTTTTCTCTTAATTTTGACTTTAAAAATTACAAACAACTAATCATCTCTAAAGCACTGAGACAACCACGACATAATCTGTCCGTTCTGTCATAATTACCTCGAAAACAGAACCACAAACACAGGGACGGTGTTGTGACAGTGGATGTAATTCAATCAGCTGATTAATTTCGTGGACCCACACAATATCTCGTGGCCACAGTTGGAAAGAAAGGGGACGGAAATAGGGACTTGCAGTGAGAGCAATTCACGGGACAGAAACTTGACTCCCATTGATTTTTTATTGGTACTAAATTAGGTGGGTATTAATTGTCTACGGACAGTAATTCCTTCGATATCGGATGGTTGGTTAGTTTAGATGTAGCTGGCTTATGCCGGCATGGGCTCTTGCCCCCAAAAGTATTTTAGTGTAAAGTGTCATTTAATTTCATTAAGCCGTTTTTTCTCTTGGTCTTTCACGATGTCTAATAATAATAATAATAATAATAATAATAATAATAATAATAATAATAATAATAATAATAATAATAATAATAATAATAATACAGTAATCCAAGCTAAAAAAATGTTATGTGACGAATTTTCATCTAATTTCATGCAACCGTATTTCCTTTTGGTCTCTTACAATACCTGTAAGGCGATTAATAATAATAATAATAATAATAATAATAATAATAATAATAATAATAATAATAATAATAATAATAATAATAATAATCTATTAGACCTCAGCACCGATGGAATTACAAATACATTACTCCTCAACTCATGTGAATATCAGGATTCTTTTGTGGCGTCCTTGAGAAAAAAAGGTAGGACCTGATGACCGAAGATCCTTCTAGTCCCCTCAGAATCCTTCGTGATCCGTACCCAATTTAGTTTAGCTGGTGATGTCCTTCTCTCTCCTACCCTATTTTTTGTGGGGGGAAGGGGAACGGGGAGTGGGAGGGGATGGGGATGGGAGGGGTTGGGAAGGAGGAGTGCTGGTGCCTCTGTCGTTCGACCTGAGAATAATTTAATTTCAGACGCCTTTTGCCTAAGAGATCTTCATCATCAAAGTCTTGAGAGAGAGAGAGAGAGAGAGAGAGAGAGAGAGAGGAGGGAGGAGGAGAGGGAGAGAGAGAAAGAGAGAGAGAATGATATATTAGCTCTAGCTCGCTATTTTTTGATGAGATATCTAAACAAAAAATGGCAACAAAAAAACAAAGAATATCAGCTGAGAGAGAGAGAGAGAGAGAGAGAGAGAGAGAGAGAGAGAGAGAGAGAATAATAATGTTTTGTAGTTTTTGATAAGTTAACTGAAAAAAAGGCATCAAAAGAATAAAAAAATCAGTTAAAGTTGAGAGAGAGAGAGAGAGAGAGAGAGAGAGAGAGAGAGAGAGAGAGAGAGAGAGAGAGAGAGAGAGAGAGAGAGAATATACTATATCCTAATACCATCCAGATATTTTCATCTCTATCATCAACGCTGAGACCTGATCTTCAGAGGCTGAGAAGGCGATATACATTCCCATCGAGATAAAATTGCATCCGAGAAGAAACGCAAAAACAAATAAGATTGTTGATGGTAATCGTGTTACTGAGACTCGTTAATAGAAAGTGAGAGAGAGAGAGAGAGAGAGAGAGAGAGAGAGAGAGAGAGAAAACGTTTGGCACGTTTATATTCAACGGGAGAACTGCTTCAACCTTTATGTAGATACTCAGACTGTAACTGAACAGTCTTTTTTTTTTTTTTAATTCTGAGAGTTATCTCGAAGTAATCATAGTTTTTATATTGGTATATCGGTGAAAAAAATTTAAAACTAAGGAAACGAAAAGTTTCGCTGTTGCTGTCATAGTATTCAACAAATGTATGTATGTATGTATGTTAATGTATGTATACATATATATATATATATATATATATATATATATATATATATATATATATATATATATATATATATATATGAACATTTGTATATGTATATATATACAGTATATATTTATATTTAAATATATATAATATATATATATATATATATATATATATATATATATATATATATACACATATATATATATATATATATATATATATATATATATATATATATATATATATATATTTAGATGCATATATATATATATATATATATATATATATATATATATATATATATATATATATATATATATATATATTTAGATGCATATATATATATATATATATATATATATATATATATATATATATATATATATGCATATATCAAATATAAAGGAGCCCATAGAAACGCCAAAATGTGGAAAATAAAAGGCTATATTTCAGAGACCGACCTGCTCTCTCTTATTTGCCTGAGGAGAGAGACAGTTTGGTCTCTGAAATATAGCCTTTATTTTCCCCCATTTTGGCATTTCTATGGGCCCCTTTATATTTGATGGAATTCTGTTTTCACAGAAAATATTTCATATGAATATATATATATATATATATATATATATATATATATATATATATATATATATATATATATATATATGTATGTATATGTATGTATATATATATATATATATATATATATATATATATATATATATATATATATATATATATATATATATATTATGAATTCATTTGCATGAACTAAAAATAGATTGCTTCTTTCAAAATCACAACAAGATAAACACGATCAGACACTGAAGCACAAACTCTATTATTCTTGGACCCTGTTAAGACTTTACCCTAACGTCCAAACCTAACTGACTTTGAGTTCTCCGCCAGTAAACCTTATTATACTTACAATATTATCTCGTATACTATTTGCTATTTACACCAATCCTTCACTTATCCTGAACATATTTGAGCATTACGAAAATTTAATGACATGAGTAAATAAGAGAAATAAGCTTTATCCAAACACCAATTATTTTCAACTCAGCATTGGAAACCTAACGATATCCACACAAAATATCGCATAACAATAGACAGCACAGATATAATTTAAAAAGAAATTATGTAGGCAACAGAAATTCTCAACCATTCATGAATTCCAGTAATTCTCAACCGTTAATAAATTCCAGTAATTCTTAACCATTCATAAATTCCAGTAATTCTCAACCCTTCATAACGTCTAGTAATTCTCAACCACTCATAAATTCCAGTAATTATCAATCATTCATAAATTCCAGTAATTCTCAACCATATTCACAAATTCCAGTAATTCTCGACCATATTCATAAATTCAAGTAAATCTCAACCAGTAACAAATTCCAGTGATTCTCAACCAGTAATGAATTTCAGTAACCAAACCACTTATAACTGACAATAGCATTAAAATAACATTTGGTTAACATACGCTGATATGGAACAAATATAATATGATTCTTATAACTGATAATAACAATAAAATAAAATAAGACTGAAGTAAGCTGATATGGAACAATTATAAGTCTTACCTGGAAGTTGCTATTTTCATTTGGTAAATCCAGAGGCACTTATTACACTCACTAAGCCACGAGACACTCTTATTCACTTGCTTACTTGCCACAGACGTAAACAAATAGAATGTGAACAAAACAAGGACGACGTACATTTCGACTAAAGCTACGTGTAAAGGGCTACCCTCTATCGGACAGACGTCAAAATATAGATGTTTGTTTGTAAGATATGAATATTATCATGACAGAACCATGACACTATATGAGTATATATATATATATATATATATATATATATATATATATATATATATATATATATATATATATATATATATATATATATATATATCACTTACACAATTATCTGTGTACTAATGCAATTACTGGCAGGACTCGCTGAAACTGGATGGTACCTAGCGTGATATTTATTCAATAAAAGTTACAAGCTCTCCAGGACTAACAGTCCTCATTGTCAAGTATCATTCGCTCCAGTTTCAATGAGGTCCTGTCAGTAATATATATATATATATATATATATATATATATATATATATATATATATATATATATATATATATATATATATACACATACACACACACACACATATACACACACACACACACACACACACACACACACATATATATATATATATATATATATATATATATATATATATATATATATATATATATATGTATATACATATAACTTCATTGTTCTTGCATAAACAGAAGTTAACAAAAAACTTCTCCTTAATGATTTGAACAGCCGCGCGTCAAACTGAGAGAGCGGCCAAAGCCTATTCCACTTAGCTGCAGAAACCACAAAAGGGAAGGAACGATATATGCCATTGTTAATTATTAACATCTACTTACAAGAAATATTACTCTTTAAATTTAGTAATGTGTCCTGTTTCTTAAAAGCTTGATATATGATTTTTAATACATTTCTTTCCATAAGAAGAACAAATTAGAATTGAATCCGCAAATTGAGATTAAATCCATGTGGACCACATTCAAACCTTAATGTATGATTTTTTAATAAATTTGTTTCTAAAAGAAAAACAAAAATGAAAATCGAATCCTTAAATCGAAGATTAAACCCATAAGGACCGCTTTCCAACCATCTCTTCCTCCTCCCAGCTGAAGATGATTAGAGAAAATCCTTTTTGAGAAAATTTTCCGAATAACCAAGAATGTGAAATCCGGTCAATATCCTCATCTCCAGGTTCTGGCATTGGCTGGGGAAAACCTCCCAGGTCCCAACGACCAAAGTTTTCCCCAATTTCTGATAAAGACAAACCGAATATAATGAAACCATCCGACCACATCGCGGGTGCAGGGAATAACCTGATTTTCCTAAACGTTCATTTCTTTTCCTTTATTCTTTAGGAACTGGAATATAGAATTTAGGCCGAAGGCCAAGCAGTGGGACTTATAAGGTCATTCAGTGCTGAGAATAATATTGAAACGATTGCTAAGAGATTCACAATTTCATGAAAAACAATCTGTGTAATAAAAATCCACAATTATATAGTAAAAATATATTACTATGTAAAATAAACAAAGATTTTCGAACACTTGAAACGATTGTTAGGAGAGGGTGGAAAGTAAGATGGAAGAGAGATAATTGAACGGAGGTAGAGTAAAAGAAATGAAAGGGCTTGCGGCTAGGAGCCGAAGGGATGCTGCAAAGAAACTGATTAAGTAATGCCTACAGTGCACTGAGTGAGGTACACCGTCGGCACTATCCTCTACGGCGCTTTTATTCTTTAGGTTACAGTGAACTGATAAACTTACATTTGAGCCTTCATACTGGTTTCAAGTACAAGTAAAAGAGGTAATTTAAATATACATTCAGTCTAGTAAGAAAATATTAAAGAAACTTAGTGTTCCGTTGGGAAATGGTGATGAGTTTTACTGAGGCCTGAAAGCCAACGAAGAAAAAGTAAGGACATTGTGGTAGAAAAAAATAAGCGAGTAAGTTCGTAATTATTTCAAAAGCAAGAGGGTTACGACCCTAATGTATTTATCTATACTTCCCTGACAACGCAATAAAAGGAATTGGGATACAAGGGTTACGAGCCTACTATATTTATCCACACTTCCTTGACAAAACAATGAACTGAATTGGGAAGAAAAACATTATTTTGAGACAAGATTCAAAGATATTATCATAACGCCACAGAATAAACACCAAGTCAATAATGCCACGTCTTCCATTCTGCCTCTGGAAATGTAAGGGTTGAGTTTGTTGTCTTTGGGATTAAATTATTCTGCCTTCTGGAAAGGCTTCTGCGCTGCGTAAAGCATGTTGTGAATACTAGAAATTCCTGGAAGCGAAAGTGGAAATAGTTGGACGGTGAGGTTCTGTGTGTGTCTGAGGTGATGTCATAATCGCGAGTTTCTGGTTCATGTTAGTTCCTTTTACTTCTACATGGAGGGATTTGCCTGCTGCATAATTTAGCATTATTCAGTTTCCTTCGCTGAAAACGTAAGGAATTGTCGTATTAAATTATGTATTCACCCCGATAAACAACACATTCTGTACTCTGTTTAACCATGTTTGAAAAATATGTGAAGACGGTAAGCCTAGGTGGTTTAATTGCAAAAATAAGATTATAGAAAGATTAAACATAATGTGAAGGCGGTGGGCCTATGTGGTTTAACTGCAGAAAATAGATCACAGAAAAGTTTGCCAAAAACGTAATGAACTGTAGTATTAAATTATATCTTAACACTGATTAACAACACATTGTGTGTTCTGTTTGCATGGGTTAGAACAATATGTGAAGGTGGTAGTACTAGGTGGCTTAACTGCAAGAGTGGATGACAGAAAATAATGGCATTGTTAATATACTGTATATGGAGCTCCTGGAGAATATAACAATGGAGAATCTTGTGAAAATTTAGTTTGGAAAGGAGCTCCTGTGCTGGAAATACATGGTTTATAAGGCAGAATATTTTTAGGCATGCTATGAAAACGGGAATTTGTGGGGGGACAGACCTAGTTAAATTACGTGCTAGTAAGAGTGGATAAAAATTAATGGGCTGAACAGTGAGCAGAGGAGTGACAAGAGGCATATCGAAATTATTAAGCTTTTATAAGTACACTAAATTCAGATTCATGATAACAGATCAGTATCGACCTTTGAAAATTGAAAAAACAAACACAAATTGGAGAACAAGTGTATTTAGAGGCACAAACAGTTTCAGAGCGTCATGCTCCCTCTTCAATGTGGGAGCATGTTTGTGCTTCTAAATATAATTGTTCACCAATTTGTGTGTTTTTTTTTTTATTCAAAATCACTTATCATCTTGACATTAGTGGTTGCTAAGCCTTTTCGTCAACTGTAGGTCTAATCCGTTTTCACGCCTCCACATCCACGAAACTGTGAAGGGGAAATGATATCACATAAGGCTTCCCTTATTTCTTAATGGATGGCACGTACCTCACACGCGCCCCCTACCACCCCATCCTCCGATTAATTCAGCCCAAGGATCACCTAATTCCCTGCCTGCCAGTATGGTCCCAAAATACCTCGACAGAATTAATCCGTGCAATTGGGAGAAGAGGAAGGTTCCCTCTTTTTCTACCTAATTTCCTTTTGGAGAACTGAGTTCGAATTGATGTCTATAAGAGGAAGTTTCCCTACTTTTGTATCTGTTTTCCTTTCGGTGAATTGAGTTCCAATTGATGCCCATGTTTTAAGAAGGTTGGGTTTTCACCGTGGAAGGGTACGAAACCTTGAGCAAAACACCGGAAAGGATAGGCTGTGTTTTAATTGAAATGAATTTCTAACACTCCAATCTCAGTGAAGATGGGCTTCGTTAGATGAAAGCAAAAATTAATTCCCGTGCCAGAATTTTCCTTTTAAAGAAAAAACTCTCAAAAAACAATATCTGGAAATAGACAGAGCAACTGATGAAATGAAAAGAATTTCCGCGGAGAAGAAATTAAACCTCGTATCAGAATTTTCCTTTCAAAGAAACAACGCTCACCAACAAAGTTTGGAAATAGAAAGAGACACGATGAACTCAGAAGAACTGTTGAAGACAAGGAATTAACCCTCTTATCAGAATTTTCCTTTTAAAAAGAAACAACTCACAACAACATTGTTTGAAGACAGAAAACAACGTTTGAAAACAAACAGAATTTTCGAGGAATGATCGCGATCTCATTTCTGAGTAGATGTCCCCTTTCAGCAGGGCTGGACAATACCACTTGAGAAACAGGGAGGTAATTCAATTCCATTCACTTCGAAAACAGCAATTGGGAGGAGGAGAGAAAACGCTGAAAGATCGCGAGAGAGATAAGCGCTGTGTGAGAATTCCCAAATTCATTGGGGCCTGTATGGCCCTCGATCCTTTCCTCGTAAACAACTGGAAATACAGTTCCCCACATTTAAATGGATTCGGCAAGGTTTAGTGTCCAAAGGATTTTGAAGTACAGAGTATTCGAATTTTTATTTTATTTATAAAGAGTAGTTGGTTCAACGCTCAAAAGATTTTGAAATATAAAGTATTTGAATTATTATTTTATTTTTTTGCGTTAATTTCCACTCATTCCCGCGTTTGGGAATATTATAAATAGGGCTCATCATCTGAATAATAATAATAATAATTATAAAGATCAGTTGGTTCAATGTCCAAAAGATTTTGAAAAGTACAATATATTCAAATTTTTATTTTATTTGCTGCATTAACTTTTTTCTCATTCCTATTTTTTGGAATATTATAAAGATGAATTATTTTTTGTTTAAAAAAATGTCTGTTCTGGTGCTGACAGCATTAATTTAATTATGAAGACTTTCTGAATGCACAAAATACCATTTTGTTGAAATTCTCTCGCTTTTACTCCGAGGAAAATTAATGATTTTAAATAATTATTACGGGAATATTATAAAGAATAATTAATGTTTTTATTTATGAAAATTGCTGTTCATTTTTGATAGCAATAATTTCAAATGAGAAATTTGTGAATGCATAAAATCCAACTTGTTGAAATTCCCTTTATTTTACTCTGAGATAAATTAATGATTTTAAATAATTGTTGTATCGAAATGTGCAGATATTCGTATGGAACATTCCAAACGACCATTAACTTGTTAGGAAAACTTCCCCAGAAAAATACACATATGAAAAAAATTCAAAGCAAAAACAATCAACTAACGTAAAATCACATTTTTATGAATGGGGAACTTTTAAGTCATTTTAATCAATAAACGTAAGAGTGATAAACAGACGCCCTACTCTGTCCACCTGCACTTAAATTTCAAGTTAAATACACATAAAACTTAAACTAACGTAAATCTTATTTTTATGAATGGGGAACTTTTCATTTCTTAATTAATAAACAATAAGTTCTGAGCAGATTCCCTGCACTGTTCAAGAATATCTACATGCAAAAAAAAAAGAAAAATTAACTACAAAAAAAAATCACAAATTAAGTAAAATACACATGAAACTTCACCTAACGTAAAATCACATTTTTTCATGAGTGGTTATTTTTCATTCGTTTTAATCATTAAACAAATAGTGCACTGTTCGCCTTCGCTTATATTCCTCCAATCAGGTTCTGTTAATGTCATCCCCAGAAGGCTTTTATACAAAAGTTTCCTAAAATAGTCTCTGAGATAAGGGTGAGATTTATCACTGTCTTCCCTCGGGCTATTCATTGAGTCTCTCTCTCTCTCTCTCTCTCTCTCTCTCTCTCTCTCTCTCTCTCTCTCTCTCTCTGTTGGCGATAAGGTTCAGGCTCGGGATTTTATAGGCCTGTAAATTGGTCCTTAAGGAAAACGGTGGGTGGAAATTATTGGCTTATGTAAGGAGCCGTTGAAATAGAGAGCAGGAGAGTGTGGTGGGGAGAGAGAGAGAGAGAGAGAGAGAGAGAGAGAGAGAGAGAGAGAGAGAGGGTGTGGAAGGAGAGTTATAGAAGACAATAGGAAATACAGAAAGAAGAGATCAAAAGATGAATTCATAAATTAATAGATAAATAGATAAAACCATAAATAAAGGAGCCAAATATAAGATGAATTCATATCGGGCAGTAATGCATTGCATCTTAGCCTGAACTTTTGAGGTTCTAATCGCGCAACATCCTCAGGGAAACACAAAATGTCAGGGATAAGCGTATGAATGAAGATTTAAAATTACTATTATTATTATTATTATTATTATTATTATTATTGTTCAGAACATGAACCTTATCCATATGGAACAAGCCCACCATGTGGGCCACTGACTTACAATTCAGGCATCCAAAGTGTGGTGTTCATTTGAAAGAAAGGGCCAACATGCTTCTCTTTACAAATATTATCCAAATTCCCTGATGGGTCTTGTACCAATGTGAAGAATGATATGTTGATCATTTGAAAGAAAGGCCCGGCATTCATCTCTTTCTAATAATTATCGAAATTCCGTGATGGGACCTGTACAACTATGCCTTGAAATAGACTATACTGCTTAAAAAAAAAATAAAAAATGAAAACTGGGTCAGTTAAATTGGTCATTCCCGAAGAATAATGCCTGTAAATGATGCCGTGACAATCTGAGCTGACGCCCCTTGGCAGTTCCCAACGGGCCAAATCCGCGATCTATGACCCGGGGTCACAGGTCGTCCTTAACTAATTGCCAAATAGGGATTTATGGTTCCAATATTCATTCGCTTTGATGGTTATGTTGTTGGGACTTTCAGATCGCTTTTTTGATTTGATGGTCCAAAATTCTTTTTTATTTATTCTTGCTTTTGTTAGTTTTTGTATTATGCACTGGTTGTGACTCTGTAGTAAGTATCAGTTGTTATATATTACAGACAATAATGTCAGAGTGAAGGGTTACTTTCGTATTGTGGGCTAACAGTTACAAAGATAGAGCGTAGATAATGTCGAGGGTGTAGCCACTTACTAACAAGAAAGAGAGAGAGAGAGAGAGAGAGAGAGAGAGAGAGAGAGAGAGAGAGAGAGAGAGAGAGAGAGAGAAGGTTTACTGTAGTACTCGTATTGTGGCCTGAGTTAAGATAGAATGAAAATAAGACAGTATGTGTAGCCAGTTACTGACAAGTGGAGAGAGAGAGAGAGAGCGAAAGTAACCCCGAAGCCTTTTTTCATCATTTTACTGCCTTGCATGTTGTAAATATTTTTGAGTAAGGCGAAATTCCTTGTCTCCATGTAAAAATATTTCTAAAACGTTTTACACCTTGTCATTGATATTGATAATGGCCCTTTCTCTCTCTCTCTCTCTCTCTCTCTCTCTCTCTCTCTCTCTCTCTCTCTCTCTATATCTTGTTCCGTTCAAAAAGATCTGACACACTTGTAAAAGACCCAGAAGGAAAGTGGGTTTTCGCTTGAAAGGAATTTAGAGATTCCACAGCTGCGAGTGAAAGGTGTTTTAAGCTGCCTAGGTCCTCTCTCTCTCTCTCTCTCTCTCTCTCTCTCTCTCTCTCTCTCTCTCTCTCATTTTCAGTCTCATTTTCAGAACTGTCACCTCAATGCCTCATATCAAGCTGTGTTTCCGGTGAGTGTAAAATTTTACGACGGACGTAGGGAAATTTCTATTATTTTTTTCATTTTTATCATTTTATTTTCTTATTTTTATCTTTTTTTCTTAATTTTATTTCCCTTATCATTATTTTGATTTTAAATAAATTAAATACACGAATTGCTTAATCACTTTGACCTGACGCCACATTGGCGAGAAACTAGGTCAGTGACATGAAAAATAATGCATTAAATGTTGCAATATTCATATGCCATTATGATACGTCTAAATTATCCAGTTAGCAAATATCAGTGACGTTGTTCGGTATTATTTCCATTATAATAAAAGCAGATATTTAATCATTTATTTGTGTTTTGATGACATTGAAAATTAAATAGACTTGACTATTTGTTAACACATGAACTGGTAAATTACAAGGTGGATGTAATTGTCATGAGTATGTGACTGTAATTTGAGAAGACTATAAAACATTATTTTATTGATAGAACTGAATGTGGTTTAACTCACCGTTATATATCCAGGCCACTTGAAGGATGTTTTTCACGACTGGGCTTATAATTATCTCTTTTTTTTTTACGAATAAACACTCGTAAAGGTTAATGAAGAAAAATAACTAATGTTTTACAGATATGTTTTTCTTACTATCATTGCCTATCTATTTTTTGCCTCTATTTTTTTTTTTTTACGAGGCAGAAAATCAAAAGCATCTTGTTCGGTTTTATAACCCAAAGCCAACTCCCAATAACACTCACGGTTCAATTCATACTATCTCTCTCTCTCTCTCTCTCTCTCTCTCTCTCTCTCTCTCTCTATTTTAGCCTAGTTCTTTGATGAAAGTCGATGGTCTTCTAACTCCTGAGACTCCCTCGTTTATTTTTTGGCTCTCTCTCTCTCTCTCTCTCTCTCTCTCTCTCTCTCTCTCTCTCTCTCCCTCGTTTATATTGCAGAATTGACTTCAACTTGGAAACAAGATAATCAACTGTTGGCGATTTCATGACATCCGAGACGGACTGCAGATTTTTGAGAGGGATTAGCAGAGCTTCTCCTCTGTTTGTTTATTTGCTTTGTTTATCTGTTTGTTTTTTATTTATTTTCGCTCTTTTCAAAGACATTGTATATCATTTACTGTTTTTTCTATCTCGAGTAATTTTGAAGGCAGTAATTACTTTTGTTTATATATATATGTATATATATAAATATATATATATAATATATTTATATATATATATATATATATATATATATTATATACATATAAATATATATATATATATATATATATATATATATATATATATATATATATATATATATATATATATATATATATAGTATATATATATATATATATATAAATATATACTTTATATATGGATTTATATATATATTTATTTATATGTATACATATATACAGTATACATATATATATATATATATATATATATATATATATATATATATATATATATATATATATATATATATATGCCGACCTTGTAAGGTAACAATGTTACAAATTAATAACACCTGTCTGGTATAATTACGCAATGAATATAACAACTCTGTACCTGATAACTTCCTGTTCCCTTGTTATCAACACGTATGACTACAATACGTCATAAAAATATAAAACGCATTATTTCATCCGGGGAAATCGATTCAAGCGACCTAAATTGGCATTATCCAGCTAATTTGAAAATAAATGGAGAGTGTGTTACAGGCTCAAATTAATTATTTACCTGTGGATACAACTACTATCCATTTCAGGGACCGCAAGTCATCGTTTTTCTCAAATATCTTTCTAAGTAATTATTTGGTCGAAATGGTACTTTGACACAGTGTACGAGACACCTCCCGCTAATTTTCGGTAATACTCTGCATTTGTCGAATGGTTTTAGTTAAGGCGTTTACTCTCGACTCTGAAAAGCAGAGTCGCATGAGTCAGCAGGTCTAAACTACACAATCGAACATCCGCTACCCCCATAGACAGGAAAGTCGGGGGGAGATTGGGAGGCGAGGAAAGTGGGTTGAGGGAGGGAGGGATGGATGAGGAGGGGAAGGGAGAGGGAGGGATGGGATGGGGACAAAGGACGTTCGAATGCATAGTTTGGCGATGCTAGGCAACACCATGTAAGTCAAGAGTAAACGCCTTAACTAAAACCATTTGACAATGCACTATATTACCAAAAATTAGCGGGAGGTGTCTTGTACTCTATGTCAAAGTACCATTTCGATCAAATAATTAGTTTGAAAGCTATTTGAGAAAAATTATGACTCTCAGTCCCTGAAATGGATAGTAATACCAGACGTCATATGCTCGACAGGGCACCGGAAATTCGAAGAAAGCCATTGTGATTCTGACGCGTTCCTTCCACTAATATGTTTATTTTTTTGGAATTTCCATTTGATTAAACATTTTATCACTTGCTAATTTTTATTCAGTTTTTATTTACCTAAACCTTTTTAATAGTTGGAAATTTTTATCCGGGTTTTACTTAACTAAATTTTTTCCTCCCAAGTAAATGTGTATTATCATATGTTTGATCAAATACATACGTACTGATACGTGTGTGCTTTTATCCTCTTAATAAAAGCATTTGGTAGACAAGCACAAATGTAGACTTTCATAAATGAATGAATGATATAGAACAATGCTCGTTTATATTTGTAGTTGCTTTCAACATTGCAAGATTAGTTTGATTCAGGTAAGGGAAAGTATACGGTCCCTAATATTGTCTTATTCAGTGTTTCTGATATTTGAATTTGATAATACATATTGGATTCACAGGATATATGAAATTTAGTTAATACCTATACCCTAAAGCAGGGGTTGCCAACCTACGACTTAGGAGGGGCATGCGGCTCTTTCAAGAGACTTGCGCGGCTCCAAACGCTGAACAAATACCCTTTTCTCCATTCAAAACAAAGAAATTATGTAACACTCTTAAGACAGTACTTGATTAAATTCCATTCAGTTTTAAAAGCACATTATAGACACCAATTTTATTGATTTTTTAATGAGATATGATTCTCTAAATAAATGACTCTTCTAGCTTCAAAGGTTGGTGACCCCTGCCCTAAAGGAATTGATTCTGAAAATGAGAAGAGCGCAAAGATATTAATTTGTTGGAGGTGGAAGATACAAGTTTGAAATACAATTGGACGGAGTAACCCGAGAATGCAGTTTTCTATCGCATGTATAAAGGTTCTGCCCGAACGAGATTCTTGTAACTGGCATCCTGTTTTTTGCGGCGTCCCTTCGGCCAAAAGCTGCGACCCTTCTCATTCCTTTTACTGTACCTCCCTTCGTTCATATTCTCTTTCTTCCATCTGACTTTCCTTAACCCTCTCCTAACAACTGTTTCGTAGTACAACTGCGACGTTTTCCTCCTGTTGCACCTTTAAAACCTTTTTACTCTCAATTTCCATTTCAGCGATGAATGACCTCATCATAGGTCCCAGCGCTTGGTCCTTGGCCTAAATTTCATATTCCATTCCAACTGGCATAGGTAATTCTTCTCTTTTGTTCCACAAAATAAAAATAAAGAAAAATTCTAAGTCCCCACTATTTATTCAGAGGCATATCATTGCTTTTCCCTCTGTACCATCCTTCCTCATTTCGTATTCTGAACGAGAAACAGAAAATTGGCTGCTCTAATTGGGGGAATACATTGTCATTCTAACTGGCGAAAGCAAAATTTAAGGCTATTTTTTTCCCTGTGAACTCGTGTATTGTAAATAGTTTCTAATTTTTTTTTGTCTAGTTTTTGTTTCTGCGTCATGAATTAGAAAGGAAATGAGGTTAATGGGTGAATAATTCTACGTCATGAAAAAAAGGAAATGAGGTTAATCGGTGGATAATTCTACGTCATGAAAAAGAAGGGAAATGAGGTTAATGGGTGGATAATTCTACGTCTTGAAAAAGAAAGGAAATGAGGATAATGCGTGAATAATTCTACGTCATGAAGAAGAAAGGAAATGAGGATAATGGGTGAATAATTCTACGTCATGAAAAAGAAAGGAAATAATATTAGTGGGGGAATAATTCTACGTCATGAAAAAGAAAGGAAATAATATTAATGGGGGAATAATTCTACGTCATGAAAAAGAAAGGAAATGAGGTTAATGGATGAATAATTCTACTTCATGAAAAAGAAAGGAAATAATATTAATGGGTGAATAATTCTACGTCATGAAAAAGAGAGGAAATGAGGTTAATGGGTGAATAATTCTACGTCATGAAAAAGAAAGGAAATGAGGTTAATGGGTGAATAATTCTACGTCATGAAAAAGAAAGGAAATGAGGTTAATAGGTGAATAATTCTACGTCATGAAAAAGAAAGGAAATGAGGTTAATAGGTGAATAATTCTACGTCATGAAAAAGAGACGAAATAATGTTAATGGGTGAATAATTCTACGTCATGAAAAAGAAAGGAAATAATGTTCATGGGTGAATAATTCTACGTCATGAAAAAGAAAGGAAATGAGGTTAATAGGTGAATAATTCTACGTCATGAAAAAGAAAGGAAATGAGGTTAATAGGTGAGTAATTCTACGTCATGAAAAAGAAAGGAAATAATGTTAATGGGTGAATAATTCTACGTCATGAAAAAGAAAGATAACGAGGCTAATGGGTGAATAATTCTACGTCATGAAAAAGAAAGGAAATGAGGTTAATGGATGAATAATTCTAATCCATGAAAAAGAAAGGAAAAGCGGTTAATGGGTGAATAATTCTACGTCATGAAAAAGAAAGGAAATGAGGCTAATGGGTGAATAATTCTAATTCATGAAAAAGAAAGGAAATGAGGTTATGGGTGAATAATTCTACGTCATGAAAAAGAAAGGAAATGAGGTTAATGGGTGAATAATTCTACGTCATGAATAATAAAGGAAATGAGGTTAATGGCTGAATAATTCTACTTCATGAAAAAGAAAGGAAATAATACTAATGGGTGAATAATCCTACGTCATGAAAAAGTAAGGAAATGAGGTTAATGGGTGAATAATTCTACTTCATGAAAAAGAAAGGAAATGAGGCTAATGGGTGAATAATTCTACTCATGAAAAAGAAAGAAAATGAGGTTAATGGGTGAATAATTTTACGTCATGAAAAAGAAAGGAAATGAGGTTAATAGGTGATTAATTCTACGTCATGAAAAAGAAAGGAAATAATGTTAATGGGTGAATAATTCTACGTCATGAAAAAGAAAGGAAATGAGGTTAATGGGTGAATAATTCTACGTCATGAAAAAGAAAGGAAATGAGGTTAATAGGTGAATAATTCTACGTCATGAAAAAGAAAGGAAATGAGGTTAATAGGTGAATAATTCTACGTCATGAAAAAGAGAGGAAATAATGTTAATGGGTGAATAATTCTACGTCATGAAAAAGAAAGGAAATAATGTTCATGGGTGAATAATTCTACGTCATGAAAAAGAAAGGAAATGAGGTTAATAGGTGAATAATTCTACGTCATGAAAAAGAAAGGAAATGAGGTTAATAGGTGAGTAATTCTACGTCATGAAAAAGAAAGGAAATAATGTTAATGGGTGAATAATTCTACGTCATGAAAAAGAAAGGAAATAATGTTAATGGGTGAATCATTCTACGTCATGAAAAAGAAAGGAAATAATGTTAATGGGTGAATAATTCTACGCCATGAAAAAAGAAAGCGAATGGTATTGATGAGAGGATGAAATGTGATGTTCCTGATCTGTATTTTGTGGGCGACACAGAAGAATTCTTTCGGAAAAATTGGAAGATGAAGAGAAAGAGAAAATCGAATCTGAATGGAAATTGGTCAATAGATAATCTGATATAATTTTCATTATTTAATCTTTTAAGAGCGCTTAGAAATGAAATGAGGTTAATGGATGAGTAAAATTTGACGTCCCTGAAGTATATTTGTGGATGACACAGAAGAAAATATCTTCAGGAAAAACTGGAAGATGAAGAGAAAGAGAAAAAAGAAATTTGAATGGGCACTTGTCTCTAAAATGTTCGACATTTCATCAACTAAAAATTTATCTTTTGCAATCGTTATCATTTCTCTAAATTTGCATCGAATATTTCAAGTTTTATAGAGACTGTGTTATTCCTGTCTGCATACATTAAAATGCATACGATAATGCATCACTTCATTGACAGATCCTTCAAGACAAATATGAACTAAGCAATATATCCGTTGCATGTTTGTGTATCGTATTTTGACTGTATGTACAGTATGTGCTATTTTCTTTTTCATTCGTACGCTTTCGAGTATTCAGTAACCTAAAACCTATATTGCTGTCTTTCTATTTCACATATTTCTATTGATAAATAGTTGGAATATGATCAGTAAGACGGTATTATAAATTTGCACTAATTTTTTTAAAATAAAGGACATATACTCGTATATCGAGAAGGTAAAGCATTTTATTTAGCCTGAAAACAATACTGCGGACTTTTTATTTAATATTTTTATATTTGATAAATGAGACAGCTACAAAGATATCTTTTTATTTTTATAAAGGTCATATGAATCGATAATACGAAGGTGAAACATTTCACTTATTACCTTAAAGCTGTGGCTCTCAAATTTTCTGGTATCGTTACCCGCGACATCAGTGGTGTGGTAGATCACCATGACCCCTACCTACCTACCTACCTACCTACCTACCTACCTACCTACTTACCTACCTACCTACCCCATTCCTCTGCAGTTATGTGAAGTTATAATATAAAGGAAAGAAAAATATTGAAATGCTTAATTTCTAATGCTTTTTATATGCAAGAAATTAATTTGACTTTTACACAGGCCTTAAGAGATAAAGAATTCAGATTTCAGACATTATTCCTTTGACAAAAAATTAAAATTAAAGCATTGTTCCTTTTATTACGAATTGGAATTAAAGCATTATTTCTTTGGTAATTAATAGAAAATAAAGAAATATTTAGAAAGTGTCTCGTTACCCCCCCACGAACGGCTTCATTACCCCCAGTTTGAAAACCACTGCCCTAAAGTTCTAGTTTGTTAAGAAATAATTTCATTCGATAAAGGTAGCGACATTCCGACGCGCCGAACATAAACGCGATTATCTGAACGAAAATGAAACGGGTCTACATAATATGAACTCGTCTTTGTGGGTTAATATCCCTGTAAATTAAAAACAATGGACTGTCGGTCCCGACCTGAACTGGGCAATTTATGCAGTGGAAATATAATAACCCCGTCCCGTATGACAGGTTATACGCATATTGCCATCGCGCGGGACTATGATTCCACATACAAAAAACATGAAACGGATTATTTTGCCCGTTGGAGCTAATTACAAGTGACCCTAATTGAAATTATTCAATTATTCCGAAATATAATTTTCCACTTCCCGTCGCGCAAATGAATGAAAAATGTATTTCACGCCGCGCGCCCTTCACCGATGAATAAAACTAATAATTTCATAATTTCCAGCGTCATATACTCGACTGAGCATTGAATTTCGCCGAAATTTAAATAGATAATGCTAGTACCTTTCATGACATGTGTTTTATGCTCTGCATTTCATAGTTTTATGAATTATGGGAATCTGCTTATTGCTGTCAAAGGCGTTTTCACGTCTCGGTGAATCAAAGATAAACTGAAATATTAATCATTATTCACACGAATGGGTTTACGTAAATATGATGAATATTTCTCGAGATGTCAAGGCAATTATGGTCTTAATTGTCATTGTCTCACTGTCTGCCATTAGATAGTGCCATTACGATTAATTATTTCTTTTAATTTCATATATATATATATATATATATATATATATATATAAATGCTTACACGCACACACACACATATATATATATATAATCATTGACCTTCGTTGTTGTGACACCTGTTTAAAACGATTATCGTTTGAAGGCTGTAAAGCGTATTGTAGTTAATATAATTTTGTTGCTGTAAATTGTGTTTTAATGTGAATTCCAGTTTTCGGCATTTTAATACCTAGCGAATTCATTTAGCTGCTTTTTTTGTGATTTAAATAAAGTATTTTGTGTTTTTTTTTTACATATGCTTGTAGGCTTTCCTTAAATTCTCTAGATTATTATTGTGTTTAATTTCATAATACATCCAGGTGACGGAATTTTCACCTTTGACATCAGAAATGTCAAGGATATAAACATAGCATTCACATAAATGCATAAGACTGTACAAAGATGTATGGATTTACCATATATTGCCCATACATCATTTATGACCTACGAAGGTATCCCAGTCAGAGCACCTTACTGATCCATAAGAATCCCTCCAGAGAATCAACGATAACACTCAAAGAGGAACCTTATTCTTTGTTTACAAACTGATATCCCCTATTTAGTTTTTATCACACACCAGTTCGCCCGGGCGCAAATTCCCGAGATGTATGCTAGTAGCACCAGCCCTGTTTTTTTTTGCAATGCCCCTAGGTTAGTTTATTTTAGGTTAGGTTAGATAAGATGGGACAGGGAAAGGTCTCGGGCGCCCCGCTACTTTGTTACATCTCAGGAAAATACCTCCCGGACAGAGAATCCGAAACTGCTAATGAGTCTCACAATTTCTGGCCGATGCAACTGGGTGAGTCCATTACTATTCCCGTCAACTCGATCTCGGTACACACACACACACATACACTGGCTGTATCAGCGTCTGATGATTCGATTAACGAAGGCAAATTGTGATGCGGATGTATTCATGGGGTTAGGGTGTACGAAACGACGGACGCCTAACGACTGACGACGGACAACTGACGAAGGACGACAGACGACTAACGACTGATGACTGACTGCTATCCAGGTATAGACGAATGTTTATGGAATTCAAGTCAAAGAAGAAGGCACGATTTGTGACTTAAAAGTTTCTAGTTTTCTGAAAAGAAAACTGTTGTGCCAGCTTTGTCCGTCCGTCCGCACTTTTTTCTGTCAGCCCTCAGATCTTAAAAACTACTGAGGCTAGAGGGCTGCAAATTGGTATGTTGATCATCCACCCTCCCATCATCCAACATACCCTCTAGCCTCTGTAGTTTTTATTTTATTTAAGGTTAAAGTTAGTCATAATCGTGCATCTGGCAACGGTATACACCTGGCCACCACTGGCCCGTGGTTAAAGTTTCATAGGCCGCGGCTCGTACAGCATTATACCGAGACCACCGAAAGATAGATTTATTTTCGGTGGCCTTGATTATACGATATACAAAAACTCAATTGCGCCAAAGAAACTTCGGCGCAAGTTTTACTTGTTTATATTTGAAATAGATAATTATTCACACATCTGCACTGCAGTTATGTTTCAGCCATGGATGTTTGTGGGTATAGAATACAGAATGATAGCACGCAGGTTCTAGATAGGTTTCTTTGTAATGGAAAGGCTATAATAAAGCAAAATAGGAGAGTATCTTACCTATTCCTAGTTATTACTATATATATATATATATATATATATATATATATATATATATATATATATATATATATATATATATATATATATATATATATATATGTATGTATATATATGTATATATATATATATATATATATATATATATATATATATATATATATATATATATATATATATATTTATATATATATATGCAAGTTCTCTGAATCTATTCTTTGTTCTGCTATCCATCCCATCATAAAAAAAAATACATCCATAGCTGATATTGCGTTCATCAGAACAAAGAAAGAAAAGAAAGGCTTTGTTTTCCTCCTCTGATCAAAACATGTTTTGTCTCTTCCTTAGGTATTCTGGGGGATTCCAAGGGCGACCCCTTGTCGCTGGCAACAAGGCCAGAATTCGGATGCTCTCGGCAAGAGGGAATAGTGTAGAGATAATCGAATTTTCCTCACGCGAAGATACTCTTTTGTTTTTGTCCCCGCACTCCCAAAGGGAGAAGGGAACAATTAGGCTTTAGGTTTTTCTTATGTGAATATATAGGATATATACTTATGTATGTATGTGTAGATATACGCATGTATGTATTTATGTATGTATGTATGTATGTATGTATGTATGTATATATACACATATATATATATATATATATATATATATATATATATATATATATATATATATATATATATATATATATATACAATTATGTAATATATATAATATATATATATAAAATATTATATATAGATATACATACATATGTATATACTTACACACATACATACATACATACTTACATGCATACATACATAATGTAATATAACTTCAGTCTCCTTTCCAGCTTAAAAGAAAGAAAACTCGACCCGTGGAAAGTGTGGAGAAAGGTGGATCAAGGAAATCCTTATTGCTAAACTTTAGGGCCCAGGGATTTGGCGGAACTCTCCTCAAAGTCCATTATTATATCGACTTCAAGTTAACACCCTTATCTCTGCCACCTGCACTGGTGTTTATTTCGCAGGAATTTATTGTCAAAAATCTGATCGTATAATCGGCCGCTAATAAGAGAAGACTGAAATGGCCAAATGTTCCGTTTCCCACTCTACTCTGAGTAATGAAGTTCTTCGTGTGTTTGTATGTGTGTGTGGGTACTGCACAGTATATATTTGCAACCATGTTCACATTACCACACAGGCACGTCTTTCCATAAAGTGTATCTTATTTATGTTCGGCTAGTGAGTCATTTTGGTTTGGTAATGAAAAAATTGTGGAAGGTATATAGTTATGGATTGTGTTATAATAAGTTGTCTTTCTAGCTCGAAGGCTTCAAGAAAAATAAAAGTAGGTCTTGGTAATTTTGGTGGGAATCACAATTCAACAGTTCTGCTCTAGAGGGAAATAGACTGGTTAACGAACCAGCAATGCGTTTGAGTAAATGATGGGTGCTTTTGCTTAACTATCGAACGGATTCCTTGCTACTTATCTGAAAAAGGGGCCAAATGCTTCTTGTAGAAGATAACCGAACCATCTTCCGGCAGACTAAAAGCGGACATCATAGTGCAAGTGAAAGAAACGTCACTGTGGAAAACAAAATAGTAGACTGCTTTTGTTTAAAGGGCAAAATTAGCCTTTAGTCATATAACGGAAATGAAGAGGAGACTTTTGAGTATTACCGTCTGGAAACATCTTAAGAGCAATGTGAGTTCTATTTATTGACAGAGAACATATAATGGCTTTGGTTATCTTCCTCAGCAGTTCCCCATTCAGACATTTCCTCGAGATCTGTGTAGATACATGAACAAAAACGTTGTTTGGGGCTGAGGGTGGGCAGTAGAGGTTGACTGGAAAGCAAAGATAAAAGAAGTGCGATGGTTGAAAAGATGGAAGTAAAGTCGTAGGTGGTGGAAAACTAGTTTTTAGTATAAATAAAGGAGACGCAATGCCATAATAACCTTTATTAATTTCTTGATATCTGTCTGTCACATGTCTTGTAGATATCAGGAAATTATTGAGGGGTAATCCAAAGTCCTGTAGCAAGGTGTGCCGAACTCTATTGCAATAGGAAAACTGCTTAGGTAGGTAAGAGTTTGCCGGTTTTTTTTTTTTTTTTTTTTTTTTTTACAAAGAGGTTGAAGAAAATAGAAAGAGGTTTTGAAGGGTTGAAGCCTTGATTTTAGATAGGTTTCATCAAAGAATGCTAGAGAGAATATGAAAATTCGGATTACAGGTTTTGGATCTTCGTCTAGCTTCAGTAGAAATGTATATATATTGCAATGTGCCTAGTAGGTCACAAGTTCAAGAATCTTGTTGACTTTCCATGCAACACGTACCGGGAATAGTTAAGTAATGACCGATCACAAAACACAGGTGAATCTCCTAAAGATGATCCCGCAGGGAGTTAGTGCCGTCAGTGCACCTCATGCGATGTACTGCAGGCATTGCCAAAGGTTCTTTGCAGCGTCCCTTCGGCCCCTAGCTGCAGCCTCTTTCATTCCTTTTATCGTACCTCCATTCATATTATCTTTCTAACATCTCGCTATCCACCCTCTCTTAACAAATATTTCATAGTGCAACTGCAAGGTTTCCCTCCTGTTACACCTTTCAGACCTACCTGTACTCCAGAGTTGATTGATCTCATAGGTCCCAGTGCCTGGCCTTTAACCTAAACTCTTTATTCAATTCAATCTTAAAGATGATAACTGAATGAGCATTTTTTATATTGATGTTTATCCATCGGGGTAAAAGAAGGAAATTTAACATTACAAGCATTTTTTATTATTTTCAGCCAAGGACTAGGAGGATCATCAGTTTAGTGTTCAGCAAAAGATTTAACACTTAACGAAGAGACATTCATTGCAGACCCCGAGATTAAGACGTGTAACTTTGGGCGTTTATTTTGCTAGGGCATCAAATCCTTTAAGCAAATGATCCCTCCATAGAAAAAATGGAAAAGTTCTTTTGGGCCAGCCCATAATCTCGTGCGCGAACTGTCAGATAAAAGCAGGGTTCAGAGAACAATCTATTCTTTGGAACTTGCTGAAAGGAATTGTTTGCTCAGAATTTGAGTAAGGGCTGTGTTTGCATCAGGTTAGATCTACCACTATTTCAGCACTTCCTGAATTTAAAGTTATTTCGTGACCTGTCTTCCATTGTGTTTTGTTTCCAAGAATCACGTTATCTTAATCACAGGTTGAGTTAACATTCATCCAGTTAATCTTCTGAGAGAGAAAGGAAGAAAGAGAGAGAGAGGGGGGGGGAAGAATCTAATGACTGAAAGGGAGAGGTGGGACCTCCATTCCTGCCCTGTGCCCCTTCTCATCTTCCTACCTCTCACAGAGAGAAGAAGAGAGAGAAAGGAAGAAAGAGAAAGAAAAAATAGACAGAGAGAGAGAGAGAGGGAGAGACGAAAAGAAGCTAAGGACTGAAAGGGAGGGGTGGACCCTCCCTTCTTGCCCTGTGCCCCTTCTCATCTTCCTACCTCTCAGAAAGAGACGGAGAGAGAGAAAGGGACAGAGAAAGGAAGAAAGAACTTGAAAGAGAAAGATGGATAAATAGAGAGAGAGAGAGAGAGAGAGAGAGAGAGAGAGAGAGAGAGAGA
>NC_089746.1:5881668-5886668 GCF_040412425.1 Macrobrachium rosenbergii | reverse complement strand
GAGAGAGAAGAGAAACTAAGGACTGAAAGGGAGGGGTGGGACCTCCCTTCCTGCCCTGTGCCCCTTCTCCTCTGTCTACATCTCACAGAGAGTAGGAGAGACAGAAAGAGACAGAGAAAGGAATAAAGACAAAGAGAGAGAGAGAGAGAGAGAGAGAGAGAGAGAGAGAGAGAGAGAGAGAGAGAGAGAGAAAAAAGAAGCTAAGGACTGAAAGGTTGGGTGGGACCTCCCTTCCTGCCCATAATTATTAACAAAATAGCAACACACTTACAATCAGAAAAAGATTTTTATGTGAAACTCTCTGCAATTTTCCTAATTTGTAGTCCACAGGAATAACCTGCGACCTCTTTAGTTCTGAATATGTTTAGTGAAGTAAAACTAGTTTTATGCTCCCTTAATTTTTGTTATTTGTAGCAACTTGGGTAATGCCCTGTATTATTTAGGTTGTGTTCAACATATAAAAGTAGCAGTATTGATTTGTCCTTATTATGTGTAAATACACGGGCTGTAGAGTTTGTGAATAAACAAGAGATCCTGCAGATTTTGTAAAGATTTCATTTTCATCTCTACAGATTTCTACAGAATTTTTAATGAAAATGTTCAGAGATTTGGTAAAATGGTCTGGCAACGCTGGATCGTAGTTACTTCATCAGACAGAGCCCCTGGTAAAAATGCATGGAAATACATGGTGTGTGCTGCTGAAATGTATGACAAAAGGAAAGCACTGGGTCTACAGATTCCTTTCCCAAGCTATACCTAGTTCAAGGTCTAGACCTATTATTATTATTATTATTATTATTATTATTATTATTATTATTATTATTTATTATTATTATTATTATTATTATTATTATTATTATTATTATTATTATTATTATTATTATTATTCAGAAAATGAAACCTATATATATGGAACAAGCCCACAGGCGCCATTGACTTGGAATTCAAGCTTCCAAAGAGTATGGTTATCATTTGGAAGAAGTACAGAAATACAGAAAGAAGAGATCTCTTATTAATATTGTTACTATTATTATTATTATTGTTACTATTATTATTCAAAAGATGAAACCTATTCATATGGAACAAGCCCACAGGGGCCATTGACTTGGAATTCAAGCTTCCAAGGAATATGGTGTTCATTAGGAAGTACAGCAATACAAAAAGAAGGGGTCTCACTTGTCAAAAAGGAAAGAATAAATTGATAGATTGATAAAAAGATAAAAATGTATTAAAATGCAAGGAGAATAGTAGGAGGATAGCAATACATTGCATCTTCGCCTGAACGTCTGAAGTTCCGACTGCACGACATCCTCTGGGAGGCTGTTCCACAGTCCAACGGTGTGAGGGATAAAGGACATCTGGAAGTGGGAAGTTCGACAGCGAGGCACATTTACTGCATATTGGTGCACAGGTAGATAGATAGATAGATAGATAGATAGCCATAACCAAGTTTTTCGTACCTGCGATGCATATGATGTCACTTCCCCACAATTTTGTTTTTTTTTATAAATGTTGAACAACATAAAACAGATGTTGCCATCATTTGTTAAAGCAATATACCACAAAATGACAAGAAAATGTAACGTTTCCTCAAAAGCATTCATTACGTTTACATGTGCGTGTTATGTAAACTGAGTTGCAAAATGAATGACCGTAATCAGTCGTAGAGAAGAAGGGTAAAGGGAAAAAATCAGTCAAAGACAAACTGATAATGAACATTCCACGAGGAAAATGAATAAGTTTCTACATGGAGACAACATCCATCCTTTACTACAAATGCTAAGCACTAAACAGCAACGAGAGAAAAAAGATAAAAGATTCATTCCTGCGAAAACGAGTGTAAGTAGTGCGAATGAGCGGTCTTAAGAGACACACACACACACAGAGTGAAGTCAAGTCGCACAGTACAAAATCCTTGGTCATTACTACATTTTACGGAAAACTGAAGTGCACCAGATGCATTAAAAGTAATATAGAATAGAATATAAAATCTAGGTCGAAGGCCAAGCGCTGAGACCTGCGAGGTCATTCAGCGTTGAAACGGAAACTGAGAGTAAAAAGATGTGAAAGTTGTAACAGGATGAAAACCTTGCAGTTGCACTATGAATCAATAGTTAGGAGAGGGTGGAAACTAAGTTGGAAGAAAGAGAATATGAACGGAAAAGGGTTGCAGCTAGGGGGCCGAAGGTACGCTGCAAAGAACATTTAAGTAATGCTTACAGTGCACCGCATGAGGTGCACTGACGGGACTACTCCCCCTAAGCAGATGCATTAGAAATTCATATCGAAATGTCACAAAAGATCATATAAAAGGCCTGAACAAAATGCAATTTGTTTTACATAACAGGACCCAAGAAACAATTAAACAGAAGCTCTACGCATCCACAGGCACTAAAGTACTGTATATTGGACACAATATAATATATACTAATATGCACGATCCTGGAGATATGCTAGTCACAAATGTTGCTTAACCGTGACATTTACCCATTAACATGAGAAATTCTGTTTATCAGCACATCCTTATCTTTCTCAAGAGGAGAATCTACGGGTCCAATAGTTAAAACAGCATAGATATCTCTAAAAGAAAGTTGACAGTGCTAAATACGTAAATGTCTTAACAATAAACCTACATGGTTCATGACATGGACTATTCATGAACCTAGACCTAAATACACCAGTTTTTTTTTTTTTTACTAAATGTTCGCATACAACCGTTGGATTCGTGGTAGAGCATCTTTCTGTCTCCGTAATTAGACTTCAGTGGCCATTCGTAAACTCACAGTAGGGGTTTAGTGCCGTCAGTGCACAGCACGTGGTGTACTGTAGGCATTACTGAAGAGTGTTTGTAGCCTCCCTGCGGCCCTTAGCTGCACCCACCTTTTAGTCTTTTCCTTTACCTCCATTCTGAAATCTTGCTTCCCATCCTCTCTAACTATTGTCTCTTGGTGCGACTGTGGGGCTGTCTCCCAGTTTTACCTTTGGACCCTTGTAATTTATCTCCATTTGTTTTCATGGTCTCTGTATCTTGCTGTACAACCACTCGACTTCCCTCCTTTCACTTTCTGTGGCTGAAGTTGTCCCAGTCCTTGTTTTCACTTTTTAGCCTAAATTCCATGAATCCAAGCCTAACTGTGATGTCAAGATTATTGTGTGAAGGACTGACTAATTGGCTGTAAATTATCTGGTGTTGTAGCTGCCACAGTATAGAGCGACATCCGTGTCGTGACATTTCTTCGTCTACAAAGCAAATTGTTCTCAAAAACATGTACATAGATAGACAGATAGATAGATAGATCATATAAAAAAAGAACATGTGTTGAATATCAAAGGTCATCCAGGCACAGTCTAAAGAGAAGGCAACGGCCTTCATCACAAGCACTTGGTTGAGAGAGAGAGAGAGAGAGAGAGAGAGAGAGAGAGAGAGAGAGAGAGAGAGAGAGAGAGAGAGAGAGAGAGAGCACGGGTAGGTCATTCTGTTAGAGGAGTGATCACGTCACCACAGCGCATATGTCTCCAGTTGCTTTTTTTTTAATTCTAGTGTTAAGGTTATTAATTCCCTCACACACCTGTTCCGCTATCTTTAATTTGTCATGTCATACTTTGCGGATTTGCGAAAGATGTGTCACTTTGTGCACAAATGTTCATTATCAATTCCTAAACTCCTAGCCTTTTAAGCTCCAGCACATCGAATATTTCAAATTTTAAAGCGTTTCCTTAATTTTGTTGTTGTAGCTAGTTATCTGTAGATTCTGACGAAAATTTGACCAAAGTGGCGAAATGACTATTAACAAGTGATTGGAATCTGGGATAGGTCTGGACCTGAATAAGAAGCCTGTTAGAGCAAGTGTTTGGATTGCTTGGCGTTTGAGGTGTCCGAACGCTTTGGTTTTACATGGCTGTTTATTATATAAGGGAATCTGATTCCTTTTGTCCTGTTTTAATGTAATATCCCGAAATAAAGGGGCGTTATTTCAGATTTTTGTTGGGAGCCGGGTAGGGTGGGGGGGCCCCGCAAAGACGGTTTGGCGAGCGAAGCGAGCCTAATCTGCTAGGGTTTTTTTATTTTGAGCTATTTTATGTGCTTTTTGAAGCCACATGAGCAAGGTATTTCAGCAAAAATTATATACTCCCACTACTGTTTATTTATCTCATCATCACTGGTAGCTAGTAGACAGACAAGGATCAAGAAACGTAATATTTCCGAGAAATTTCATATATTTATGATTGCACATTTAAAAAGAAAACATGACTTTTTTTACATTTTAATGAAAATATACTTTATAAATTAAATGTGATAACATTTGAATTTCGGTAGGAATAATGGAAAACCAGCTGCTGTTACTTCTTGGGGCTTTGGGGGGTGAGGGGGCAAGTTGAGGCTTGTGGGGGGGCAGTTGAGTCCGGGGGGGGCAGTTGCCCCTCCAGCCTCCCCTAAATGACGCCCCTGCCTGCACAGCGAGAGTGAGAGAATTTTTAGGTAAGTGTCAGTGTTTATAATTAAGGTTTTCGTGTAAGCTTATGAGTTAATAGGAAATAAAGGTATGAGACTTGTTTATATATTTTTGTGTGCGTGTGCATGTATGTTCAGGCTCGTGTTAAAACACACACACACACATATATATATATATATATAAAAATATATATATATATATATATATATATATATATATATATATATATATATATATACAGTATATTATATTATAAAATAATCAATACACAATCACGTGGGGAAGAGAAATAAATTTCTGACTTGCATCAGGATCGAACCCAGGTCTTTCATTTGAAAGACGAGACTGCTGCCAACCAAGCTACACAAGTCATAAAAAAAGAAGTTGGAACCTAAGGATTTACTGAGCAGGCTAACTGCCTTGCATACCAGCGTGTTTTCCCCAATTCCAGACTCAGCAGTGACCCAATGGACAGCATTTCATTGGAATGATCTTTTATGAGTGAATATGACAGAAATAATCAACGCACAATCACGTGTGGAACAG
>NC_089746.1:5859168-5876668 GCF_040412425.1 Macrobrachium rosenbergii | reverse complement strand
GGATGAAATAACCAATCACAGGTTGTAGAGGAAGGAATTCCAACGCTGAGAGAAATGAGGAATGAGAAAGATTCAGTAAGATAGGAAGACTGCGCATGAGCGCGTTGATAGTACTATACACAACATACTTCCTGTTTGCTGTTGGAAAGGTAACCTTAATTTCCTTACTTTTCAAAGTTAAAATAAACAAACTATCTTTTAACCAAATGAAACCATGGTACCATGAATAGAAATCCAGTTAATATGGTACTTACTCATGCAGGATGGTACTAAGAATTTATGCATGCTTGTGTTAGTAGTACTGTACATACCATAAACTCGACTGCACTGATCAACATACAGTACTCCACGTTTGCTGTTGGAAACGTAACCTTAACTTCCTTTCTTTTCACAGTTAAAAATATGCAGAATATTTAGAATTAAATGAATCCATGGCACCTTAATTATAATCTAGTTAATATCGTATATACTCAAGCAGGATGGTACTAAGAATTTGGCGCATGGGTGTGTTGATAGTACCAAGCAACATGTTACTCTTTGCTGTAGGAAACGTAACCTTAACGTCCTTTCTTTTCAAAGTTAAAACTAAGCAGAATACCTTGAAGCAAACGAAGCCACGGTACCATGACTTTAATCTAGTTATTACTGCACATATTCATGAAACTTTGTAACGGTTCAGTTCGGTCTAACGCAAAAGAAAATGGCCAACCAAAACCATTTCACTCTCCTTTTCTCTGATCTTCGTTCCTGGCTCTCGTATCGAGTTAACAGACCAGACCAAATTACCGCTGCAGCATTTCACTTCTCATTATCTCTTTTATATCTCTTTATCGCTCTTTATATCTCTCTATTCGTTCTTAAGACTGGACTGGATACTGTTCCCAGTAGCGAAGATACAAAAGAACTCATTTAAGGAGATTCGTTAAGGGAAATATAACACATTAAGAGATTAAGTGAAGCAGTCTCAGTGGCAGAGAGAGAGAGAGAGAGAGAGAGAGAGAGAGAGAGAGAGAGAGAGAGAGAGAGAGAGAGAGAGAATTGCTTCCCTCCACAAAACTTTAAAGCACGTCCTCAGTGAGGGTTTAATTTCGTATAATTATTTTTCCTTCCGCTGTCATTATTTTCACATGGCCTCTCATTTCCTTCCTAATCACTTCTCGCCATCCAATCAGCATCAGTTTTCATGAGCATTACGTATCTTTATGCCCAATTGAATAAGAGAGAGAGAGAGAGAGAGAGAGAGAGAGAGAGAGAGAGAGAGAGAGAGAGAGAGAGAGAGAAGGGGTGGAGAGTGGATCATACCAATTCACCCACTCAATCTAACGCACATGCGACTAAAAATTTGTCTTCAAAGTCCCTGGTTGACCAAGGGCACAGAGAGAGAGAGAGAGAGAGAGAGAGAGAGAGAGAGAGAGAGAGAGTAGGGGGTGTTATACCAGGTTACCCCACTGGATCTAACGAACATAAGTCTAGTGAATTCATGCCTTCACAAACTTTGGTTAACCAGCAACATTAAACAAACGGTTTGCTGCAAACGGTATCACGTGTTTGTTATAGAAAAACAAACGGTAATAGACCTACCCAATGCTAGTTCTCCTTCCGATGCTCCATTGGTATGAATACCATTTACTGTATGTTTACAAACCAAATTTGAGATCTAAGCAAACAGCAGATTAGGTCTAATGACACTCTTATACAACGACCTTCCATTAATTCATAACCTCCCAAATAAAGATAAGGTTAGATTTGCAACCGGCAAATGCAATTGGTCGAATGACAATGCATTTATTTACGTCTTATCGAGAGCCGTCGTGGGATTCATGACGTCATTGCAGATTTGGGATGAGAATTTTAGCGTTAAATTCCGAGTAAGTCCTCACATTGTTTTTCATTATCAGCGACTCGTAATGTCTCGGTAGATTTGATATTATATACGTCTTGTATTATAAAGGTAGCATTCATTATTAAAAGCAAATAACGTATAGTAACTTTGGTTAAATAATCTAATTCAATCTTGGTCTGTTGAACACAAGATCATATTTCATTCGTCTTCAAATGCAAATTCATTTTATTATTCGTTTTCCTATCTCCCTAATGTTGTTTCCTTTATAATGTAACTGTTCGTTTCCTTATCTCCTTAATATTTGTTTTTAATTTATAATACAACTTTAATTTAACAAATTTCGTAAAGAAAATTAATTAAATTAATGCTCTAACACGTGGAGTTCAAATCATGGCCGAAGGCAATTATTTGGGAGAGGTTAGGTAGTCACCAATTTACACATTATAGTAGCATATCAGTTGTGTACTACAGTCGACAATACGTGGTGTCACTTGACAATTGCTGTGTTTAGTGTTTTAGCGGAAGATTCTTGATATAACCGTCATGTTTTCGTTACAAATATGACGTCAAGAATAAACCAGGATTCAGCTGACATTTAAAAGCAAGTTTGCAACTTGAGTATATGTTAAGTTATGAAGAGCATAGGCTTAGGTTTTGAAACCACTTGTGTGTGAGTGTTTGCCTAAACTTTACGATCCAGTTTATTTTAAAGTAAGTCTTTCGTTCTAGAATAAAGCTAGACATCAAAGTGTTTACGATTAAAGAGCTTGTGAAAATAAAACACTACCTTTCAAAATCGACTGTGAATCGTCATCGAGGTGCCTAACCTAGACTACGATCCAGTTTTGTGAAGTGATTTTTTCGTTCCTAATTCCGTTTTGGGTAATCAGTTTTGTAAAGTTGTTCGTACTAAAGTAAAGCTGTAAATCGAATTATTTATGATTAAAGAGGCCTTATGCCAGACGAGTCCTAGCTCCAGAGCAGCACGTGAAAATTAAGCACCACACGTTTTGAGATCGTTTGGTTCTAAAATAAAGCCAAACATCGAATTGTTCATGATTAAAGAGACCGCATGCCAACGCGATTTCCAGCTCCTGGAGGTGCCGTGAAAATAAAGCATTACACGTTTTAAAACCGTCAGTGAAACATCCATGCGCCTAGCCTAGCCAGCTAGTGGGATGGTTAGCCCCAAATTTAGGGTATTATTTTATAAGTTGCCAATACACGCTTTGACATTGTAACCTACATTTTTGAAAAGAGCTCTTCATTCTCGTTATTTTGAACCCTATAAACACTATGCGCAAATAAATAAAAAATTAATAAAATTACGACTTATGAGGTAAGAATATCGCCCCCAACTCCATAGCTAATACGGCAAAATTGTAACCAGTAAACACCCCTAGGTTAAGTTATATTGGAATTTTAATTTTCTTTTAGAGCCCTATCATTTCCTAGTCATTTTTGCATGAAAACCCCAAAATGGTTTTTCGTGCAAAAAATCCTGGCTGGAGTCTTATTGGCAAGTTATAAAATTTTACCAAATTTTGGACCCGATCGTGCATTTTGGGGTAGAAGCATAAAACTTTGCACACGTTTACTTTGCTCCCTACTGAACATTTCTGGATAATATGGACCCCAGTCAGCCCTGTTTCCCGATGGCCAGTATAGGGCCTGCAATAATGTTATTTAGCCACATTAGACTAACTTTTGACTCCATTACTTTATCTCATATGTATAAAATATGTTTTGTCTGTCGTTCCCAAGTCTCTGCAGATTAATTTCAACATTTATTATTTACATAAGTTAAATAATGTCTGCCATTGTCAAAATAGCTGACATAAACGTTTACTCCTTTGGTAATACTTTTAGTAATCTTATATTCAATTATTGCAAATTTTCGAATCAAACCTCTTGACTATACTTCAGCATACCTACCTGCAAATGCACCAATAAATAGTGAGAGTATTAAAGTTGATAAATTTTTATATGAGAATGCATATTTGAATAAGTATATTTGTTCATTTTTCTGAAACATCTGACATATATATCTCTTAAATGCAACATAAGAGGTGATACTCGAACTCGCTTTGCTACTTCCAACATATTCCTTATATAACCAGTCAGAGATACTTATTACAAAGGAACAACTTGAAGGTGGACTATTTTTAGAGTTTATGGTTATGCATATATCCTACAACATCCATAATGAGCTTCCAGCTTACAAAAATTCAAACTGTATGAGCATAATCATTACAACTGCAATTGAGACAAAATGAGTCACTTCTGAAAGCATTGTCCTTCACAAATACAAGAGCTGTGCACTTCAAGCCATTTGTGTAGCATTTGCAGGAAGGTGAACATGCTTTTTTGCATTTACAATGTATAAGCTCATAGCAGGTTTCTTGAGCTTGAGGAAGGGATGTCCACTTTGCTACCCAGGATGATCCACCTTGCTTCTCCCATCCCCAATCTGCAGGATCTGGTAATTCAGGATCCTTTTGAAGCACCTGTCCCAGCACATGGCCTCCTTGATACGCAGCTTGCAATGTGTGTTGCTTGAGGGCTGCTTGTATTGGGGCGATATGCTCCAAAGCCCTGGACTTCCTTACGAACAGATGCCGTCTGACTTCATTGACTTTTGATAGCCCTCCCATTCTGTCGTACCAGAGTGCCACAAACTGTTCCAGGAGGCTCATTATGTTGTCTGGAATCTCTGATGGAACTTCTTCTAACATCAGAAATTCATCTGTTACCCCATCAAACATTCCATGTGTCACAGACGCTTGATTTGCTCATACCAGGAAAGAATGAGGTAACGTCACATCAGGTAAAGCCATGGAAGACTGCTAATGAGTTTGCTTTTGAGGGACCCAAAGCACCAGCTATTTCATGTGCTGCAGCGTACTATCTGTGATGCTTTCCGACTCCAAAGGACACCATGCTTCTGACACAGGGTAAGGTATTTTGTGCAAACTGAACACAGTGATGACAATATCATCAGTGTCAGCAGTTCTGACAGTTATTCTATGATGCCCTTTACTGGCTGCATCAGACACATGCAGCATTAGCCGTGAGTTTGCCTTCCTCATAGGACCTGGGTTCAATCAGGCTCTTATCAGTAGCTGTTGCAGTCAGCACTTTCTTGTCATGTGTGCTTTAGATCTCCGTATCTTCTACTACCTGTACTAGGGAAGTGACTTGTTCTGCGAGCAGTTGGAATAGCTCAGTTTTGTTCTCATCAGCTCTAAGGAAGCTTTGCCAATTGCATGGCACAGGAGAGCTAAGAGTGATCCTTCTACATACACCTTTGCCTCTAATTTCCCTGGTGGCAGCCTTCAAGCTGTCAGATGCATAGGTGTCCCACACTATATCCAATCTGTTCACATGTTCCAGATGGTTTAGTGGCACAAACACGCTGCAGTGTAGTCTTGGGAGGTTTTGGAGGGTTTTGGTGATAGAATCTGAACTATCACAGCTCTATCAATCACCAATGCCCTCACATCTTGGGCTTATGCTTGGGGTTCCACTTGTGCCTCAAGTACAGATAAAAGACTAGCCTTGTTCCCTAATCTCATTTCACCTTGTTTACACGATGAAGGGTGATAAGGCTGATTCTCATGCTTGAAAAATCTTCAAGCTTGCCTTCTCGGGACTGACAAGTTATATATACCCTCGAGAATTGGGGCGCAGTCATCTTTCAGTGTCGTTACCAGTGACTTTTGCTTTGGCATTTGTTTCTTTGTGCAGAAGAGTGGTAGCTTATTCTTATGATTTAGCTCAGGTATGGGTTTGAATGTCTCAATAAATCTAAAGATATCATATTGTTCTTGACCTTTCTGGTGAGCATTGTGATTGTCTCAACAACATCATGGTCCATTATATCCTTGGCAGGTGGTTGACATGGTATACTTGTCTCTGAGGACCTTTTGCCTGCCTTGGGCAGTCTGGCAGGCATTAATGTCTGACCCTGATATTTATGAGTGCAACCATCCTCAGATAAATTAATTTACCTACCGAAAGCAAAGCTGCAACAAAATATTTATAATTTGGCATCCAAGAACAAAGTTGCTACTAAATGTCTGGAAATTTTGGCAACGATTCTGAATTACAAAAGATGTCTGACTCACCACAGGCAAACTGTTTTAGGTTCAGAGTATTTCTCATAGCCAAAAACATATGTTTAGACACTAAGACCAAGGCTCTATCATTTTTAGAATGCCTCTAGATGAATTTGATCTTCCTGGCGGCCATTTTGAAAATGGCTGCCCTAAGATATTTTTACATTTTTTTAATGCTTGGACCTATTTCTGATCAGTTTAGGATACGAAAACCCATTACTTTAGAAGTCAGAATGTATTTAAGTGCTGAAAGGCAGTCCAAAAGTGCAGTTTGCATGAAAATAAGGGTAAACGAGTGATAAAAGATGACATCCTATATTAGCCATCAGGAGGCACTGCTATTTGGGGTCCATACCCAGAAATGTTCATTGGGGGTAAAGTAAACTTATGCAAAGTTTTACGTTTTCACCCCAAAGTGCACGATTTTTTGGTTGTCCGCCCCACTATACGAACTAGCTTTGTAAAGTAAGTTTTTCGTTCCTCGGTTTTTAAAGCAAGTTATCCGTTCTACAATGAAGCTAAACTACGAGTTGATTGTGGTTAAAGAGGCCCTATGCCAACACCTTTCTAGCCCCTGGAGTTGCCGTGAAAATAAAGCACTACGCTTTTAAAATTGTCTGTGAATCATTAATGTGCATAGCCTAGTCTGTGAACCATTAATGGGCATAGCCTAGGCGTAAGTTTTTCGTTCATAATTTTTTAAAGCAAGTTTTTCGTTCTAAAATAAAGCTAAACACCGAATTGTTTATATTTGAAGAGGCCTTATACCAGCACGAGTTCTAGCCACTGGAGCAGCACGTGAAAATAAAGCACTCTTACTTTTAAAATCGTCTTTGAATCACCACAACTTGTAGAACCATTTAAACGGAGCTGCAAAACTATAGCCTACTATGTCTTATTCAGTTTCGTTCAAATTTTTAAGAATACGTGAAAACTGTATTATGGAATACTTACTTGTAATCCTCCAGGTAGTCAAATTGATTCTTGCAATGAGGTCTAAGCGAAAAAATGTCACTAATCAATCACAAAAGCCGGTTACGCGTCCAGCCAAAAAAGGGCGTTAGGCTGTTGGTTTAAATACTTGCTAACTGCCCGTGTCTCTTATGTCGAGGTTGGTAAGAAAATTCTACTGTAATGTTTTGGGTTAATGTTATACTATTATAAGTTAAGTTGTTACTGTGTTATAAGACACTTTTGTTATTGTTGTTGTTGTTGTTGTTGTTATTTTTGATGAAAATTAGGAAAATTTATAGGCCTACAGTTTTGAGGTTCGTTCAGGTTTTGCTTGAAATTCAGTGTTCGCTTTTAGATAAACCTTACTTAGTATTAGCCTAGGTATTAATTTCGCATATTGAAAATTTTAGTGTATTGTATAGTTGTTAATTATTACTGATAAAATAAAATTAAAATTTAGATAGCACTGGTGCATTCTTGGTACGTGAAAGGGGAAAACCAACTTCAGTACAAGTCATTTTAAGGAGCATAGGCCTAGGATTTGCAAGAAGCCAGTAATTATCCTCCCTTGCTAAATTAGTATTTAAGAAAGATAAAACGCGGTATATTTACGCTGTAGGCTATCATTTATAATGTAAATGCAGTTGTGTTTGTACTATTTATGACTTATTACGACATTTGGGTCAACAGTAAACAGATTAGCTATCGCGTCTCAAAAACATATAACGATCTATTTAACAGCTGGTTTGCATATGTCTTCATTGCTAAGAATCGTTAGTACTTCATTTGTTTTGCGCAAAAAATACGTTGGTAAAATTTGTCTTTACAGTTTAATAAAATACTTGTTACTTAATAAATATTTCCGAAATGCTGTTAAAGATGCTTTCTTGATTGTTGTAATGGAGTTTGCTCATCAAATGGCAGTTAGTTCGTCTGTTGATGTTTATGAATGTCTGGAGTGGTGGGTCAGTTTCTGTGCTGTCTCCCCCCCCCTCCCCACCCCCTCTCCGTTAATTCACCAGACCACTTCTTAATGGTGGCACATAGGAAAAGGAGTTCTTACCTTGTGTGTTGAGTGGCTTTCTTTATTTCTCCTTTTTTTGTTCAGTTTAAGCTTTTGCTTGCTCACAGTGACTTTCAAAGACCGCACCTGCCCAATCGTGTCAGTTGTATTTAAATATGGTCTCCTACATTTGTTTGTGTGTTGAATGGCTCCTTTCATAATTGGAGTGGCCAGATGTTTAACGTTCGAATGCCCATCCAGACTCCATCACTGTTTATCCGGGCTTGGGACCTCGCTGAGCTGGGCTGGCAGCAGCCCCCCCATCCCCCCCCATCCTTCCCATCCCAAATGGTTAGGGTACTGCTCAAAACTCGTGGGTTTGATTTGATCACATTGTGGGTGAAGTAGTTCCTCATTGGACAGGTCGATATCGTAATCGGCTAGCACTCTGCTAGGCCCACGTTCGATTTTCCGGCCGGCCAATGAAGAATTAGAGGAATTTATTTCTGGTGATAGAAATTAATTTCTTGCTATAATATGGTTCGGATTCCACAACAAGCTGTAGGTCCCGTTGCTAGGTAACCAATTGGTTCTTAGCCACGTAAAATAAGTCTAATCCTTCGGGCCAGCTCTAGGAGAGCTGTTGTATAATCAGCTCTGTGGTCTGGTTAAACTAAGGTATACTTACTTAATTGTGGGTGAAGTCTTTTTTTTTTTTTTTTTAGCCTATGTTCTGTAGATCTGTATACTTTAGGTTGGAATAAGATATTTCTGTTATTATTTTTCAACCCCATTTAAATGTCGTAACTCATAATACATTTTACCATGATCATGGTTAAAATCTTTATTGAAATCTTTAAGAGCAGAAACGTACTAATGTTATACCTACTCTGGTATTAAAACAAAGCAATGGGCCCGCGTAAAAATCCCCCCACACTCACAAACAGCCTCATAATGACAACACTGCACAAGCTATCGGAGATTCAATTTGTCTGGTTCATCAAACTGTAATGAGATTTTATTTTATTCATATATTCATTTCATTTCTTCTCGTTTTGGGGGCGAGTTATGATGGGACGAGACTGTTTCATTTCATGACAAAATTAAATTTGATTTGATTTGATATCTCGTAGCCAGTCCCTCTCTTTCCAACTCCCCCTCCCTCCCCTACCCATAACTTCCCCTTCCCCTTCCCATCCCCCCATCCCCTCCCTTTTTCCGTCCCCTCATCCCCCTCCCCTGCCTTTCCCTTCACCCTCCCCTACACCTCCGCTCCCTCCCTTCTTAACCCTCACATTCCCTTCCCCCCCCCTCCGTTCCCCTTCCCCCTTCTCCCCTTTCCACTTTTCCCCTCCCTCTACCCTTCCACTTCTTTTCCCCTCCCTCTCCCCTTCCCTTCCATTTCCTTCCCCCCTCTACCCTTCCCTTCCCTTTCCTCTTCCCGTCCCCTCCCCTCCCTCATTTCCCTTCAGTTCCCTATCCCTCCTCTCACCTTCCCTTTCCTTCCCTCCCCTCACCCTCACTTCTCCCTCTCCCTTCTCTCTCCCCTCCCCTGCAACCACGTCGCTTATCCTTTACTCCCTCTCCGCCTCCCCTTCCCCCTCACCTCCCCTCTCTCCTTCACCATCCCCCTCCCCTTTCCTCCCTTCTCTCCACCCTCCCCTTCCTCTTCACCCTTCCCCTCCCTTTCCCTTCACTCTCTACTCCCCCTCCCTTCCCCACCCATCTTCCCCTCCCCTCCCTCCCCTCCATTCTCCTTTCCTCCTTTTCACTCTACTTTCCCCTCCCCCCCTTCCTCCCTCCCTCCACTTTCCTCCTCCCCTCCCCTCTTCCCTCCTCCCCTCCTTCCCTCCCCTCCCAGCCATCCCCTTCCCCTCCCATCCCCTTCCTCTCCCCTCCCTTTCCCTCCCTCCTCCCCTCCCTTCCCTCGTCCCTTCCCCTCCCCTCCCCTCAGTTTTCCCTCCCATCCCCCTCCTTTCCCCTTCCACTTCTTTCCTCCCCTCCCCTCCCCTGTCCATTTCCCCCCCTTCATTCCCTCTTTCCTTCCCTTCCTCCCCTCCCCTCCCTCCCACACCCTTCAGTTCCTCTTCCCCCTGCCCTCCCCCTTTCCTTCCCCCCTCCCTCTTTCTCCTCTCCCCTCCCTCCCCTCCCCTCCCACGTCGCTTATCCCCCCTTCCCCTCCTTCCCCTATCCTCCCCTCCTCTCCTTCCCACCTCCCCTTCCTCCTTCCCCACCCTCCCTCTCCCCCTTCCATCCCCATTAATAAATAAATGAAGCAAACAATGAATAAATAAAACCCCTCATATTAAACCTAAATAAATAAATAAATATTCCCCCCCTCTAGATAAATAAAAGACCCTCCTCCTCCCTCACACTGCGTCCCTCCTCCCAAAAGGTACTCCCTAAAACCTTAGCAAGATTACTCCTACCTCCCTCGTTATTCCCTAAGTGGTTTCCATTTTTTTACTCCCTTCCTCCCCTCCAGCTTTTATTTTCATGGTAACGTCAACTCCCTGGCACTCTCAGTTTTTTTTTTTATTTAATTCCTCTTGTGGGTAACAGAATAGAATTGGCGTAACTGAGGTATATGTTTTTCTGCGCGAAGGTTTTTAGGAATAATTCGATTGATTCTTTGTTTTCGAATGTTTTTTTTTATTTTATTTTTTTACATTATTTCTTTCACAAAAAATACTTGAAACTAAAAATTAAGGGAGTTTTCTTTACAAATGCTGTACATTGTATTTTTACCTTTTAGTCTGCCATCTTTTAACCAGATTCACCCCTTCGCTGGTCTTTCTGCATTTAGTTTATGTATTTTGTTATGTTCTTTGGTTGTACAGTAAATTCAAATAGAATGTAAATTCAAACGAAACCCCCCACGATTTTTTGTTCAACAGGCTTTCTCCTTTTAACGAGATTTATCTCGCCACTGCGCATTCTGCCTTTTCGCTCTGCATTTGTCTTTTCATTTTTACTTTTAAAATCATTCTAATTTAATAGCAGCAATTTCTGCATTGGCCACATATTTCCTGAGTTTGCAGCATCAGCACTCCCCTCTTCCCTCAATTCATCCCTTGGTTTAGCCTTACTTCAGTTTACGCGTCCAACTCCTTTCCCACCTTTCCTGCCCAGTTCTTCATTGGAGGGGTGGGTCCTCCTGTTGGCCCCGCGTCCGACCTCTCCGACCGGCCAATGAAGAATTAGAGAATCCCCTTCCCCTCCCTAGAAATTCATTTCTCCCTGTCATCCCCCTTTCGGATTCCACAATCCCCTGTCCCCTCCCCTTGTCTAGGTAACCAGTTGGTTTCTTAGCCACCCCTAATCCTTCCACTCCCCCCTCCCCTCCTTTAATCAGCTCAGTGGTCTGGTTAAACTCCTATACCCTTCCCTTCCATTTCCTTCCTGTCCAGAATCCCCTTTCAGATCTTTGCTGTCCCCTCCCCTCATTTCCCTTCAGCTGCAACCTCCTTTCATTCCTTTACTTCCCTCCCTCACCCCTCCGTTCCCTCTCCTTATCTTTCTTCCATCTTACTTTCCTCAGCCCTCTCCTAACAGCTGTTTCATGTGCACCTGCAAAAGGTTTTTCCCCTGTTACACCTGCAAAGCCCTTTTACTCTTAAGTTTCCGTTTCAACGCTGAATGACCTCATCATGGGTCCCAGCGTTTGACATTTGCCCTAAATTTCATATTCCATGCCACCCTCTCTTAAATATTTACGTATAAGGACCTAACCTCCATTGCTCAACATTCAAATGCCCTAGGTATCTTTAAAAGAAAGTATGGAAGTCATTAAATTTGCTCATTATATGTCTCTTTACCCTCTAGATCCCATCCCTTAATTTGATACCTTACACATAATAGCAGTTATATATATATATATCCTATATCCTCCCCTCCCCTCCTCCTCTATCCCCTCCTATATTTCCTTCCTCTCCCCTCCCTATATCCTTCCTCTCCCACCTTACTGTTCCTCCTGAAAAATAAGAAACCTCCCTCCTCCCCTCCCCTCCCTCCTCGACCCTTATCTCCCCTCATTTTTCCCAGCCATCCCCCTTATGAGACCATCCCCTATACTACTACAAGAACCCCGTACCCTGACTACACATACACCTCCCGTTAGAGACTCCCCTTCCCCTCCCCCTCCTGTCCACTCCCTCCTTCCCCTTTAAAACCCATTTCCCCCTCCTCCTCACATAGACTCTCCTCCATTGCTGATAAACAGACCATACCCCCCTCAGATTCCATCCCCTGATAAATAAATGAAGCAAGCAATGAATAAATAAAAACTAAACATATAACATTATAAATAAGTAAATAAATTTACAAATAAGTGATAAATAAAAGATTTTCAAAAAAACACTGCGTACGGAACCTTTAAACAATTTACAAATAAAACTTTTTGATATTAAAGGATCAAGTTTCGTTATCCCTTGACTGATTTCATTTTTTTTACTTTCTTTTTAAATCACAGCTAGATTTTCATGGTAACGTTCCTTTCAGTGCATTATTAGTTTTTTTTTTATTTAATTTGCCCTTCCCAGTTGGTAGCATGAATGTTTCACGTAACATGAGGTATATGTTTTTGTGCCGAAGGTTTTCTAGGAATAATTCTTGATTCTTTGTTTTCAATTTTTTTTTTTATTTTATTTTTTACATTTTTTCACAAAAATACTTGAAACTAAAAGACTTAACGGAGTTTTATATGTACATTGTATTTTTACCTTTTGTCTGCCATCTTTTAACCAGATTCATTTTCATTGGTGTATTGTTCTTAAATGTTTATTATTTTGTTATTCTTTGGAAGACAGTAAATTTTCAAATATTATTATAATTCAAACGAAAAGCAAATTTTTTTTTGTTCAACAGGCTTTCTGGTTTTAACGACATTTATCTTTTGCCACTGCGCAAATGCACTGTTCGCTACTGCATTTGTCTTTTTCATTTTCTTTTAAAATCATTCTTATCTAATTTAATCAGCAGCAATTTCAGCATTGGCCATATTTCCTGAGTTTGCAGGATCAAAACATTGATGAAAACAATGATCAGATTGGTTTAGCAGTTACTTCAGTTTACGCGTCAGCAACTGACACAGCCACCTTTCCTGCCCAGTTCTTCATTGGGGGGTGGATAGAGCTGTTGGCCCAGCGTCCGACTTCTCCGACCGGCCATCCAAGAATTAGAGGAATTTATTTCTGGTGATATTTAATTGACTGGTCATAATGTGATTTAATTCCAAAAAGCTGTTACATCTTGTTGCTAGGTAACCAGTTGGTTCTCAGCCACGCCTAAACCTTTACATTACGCCAGCCCCAGGAGAGCTGTTAATCAGCTCAGTGGTCTTTTAAAAAATTCCATATATACTTAACTTAACCTTCCTGTCCAAAATGCCATGTACAGATTTTTGTGGTAAAATTTAGGCCCGTAGCTGCAACCCTTTCATTCTTTTACTGCACCTCCTCAGTTCAATTATCTTTTAGAAATTCCATCTTACTTTCTCTCAGCTCAGATAAAAGCTGTTTCTGTGCACCTTTGTGAAAGGTTTATCCAAAACACCTGTAAAGCCTGGATTTATTAATCTCTACACTATTTAGTTTGACATTTGGCAGGTCATATTCCATGCCACCTTCTCTTAAATTTGACGTATAAGGTAACTTCTAAGTTGCTCAATATCTACTAGGTATCTTTAAAAGAAAGTATGATGCGGAACCAAATTTGTTGATTATATGTCTCTTTTTACAGGAAATAGATTTGAAGTTTTTTGATACCATATGCATAATAGCAGTTATATATATATCATATATACATATATATTATAATATATATATATATTATATATTTAATCATTTTCATATTATATTAAAGATCACTATTCACAGTTTTCTATTGAGTTCTTATTTAATTCTTTATATGGTTTGTTATCATCACCTAAAAGGTTTGTGGGAATTTTTCTATATATTCACTTTTATTTAAAATTATAGAGCCCCATCTTTTTTCATGTGGGAATTGCCTCTTTTTTTCAGTTCATTGATAGCAACCACTTTGGTTTTGGGGACGTTTGTTGGTGTCTGAATTTTCCCCACTTTGGTTTGTGGGAATCATGTTCCTCCCATTTGGTTAAATCACTATATTTTTCCACTTTGGTTTGTAGTTATTTCCACACTTTGGTTTGTGGGAATCGATAAAGCAAAGTTTGTGGGAATTGCCTCCCCTTTGGCACTGTGGGAATTGCCTCCACTTTTGTTTGATAAGTTGACGACACATTCACTTTGGTTTGTTGGAATTGACCAAGGCTTGGTTTTCAATCAACAGTTTCATTTTATTATCGTGCCTTTACTTTGGTTTGTGGGGATTGATTCCTCATCTTGGTCACATGACAATTTGGTTTGTGGGAATTGCCTCCCACTTTGGTTTGTGAGGAATTGCCTCCCACTTTGGTTTTCTCGGAATCTTCAAAATCCCACTTTGGTTTCCAAATCACCTCCATGACACCTTGGGTTTGTGGGAATCTGAGTGGGGTACTTTGGTTTGTTTATCAGCAATGTCTCCCACTTTGGTTTGTTGTGATTTTTACCCCCACTTTGGTTTGTGGGAACTGCCTACCTCACACCGGTTTGTGGGGATATGGAGTCTCACTAACGGTTTGTGTATGTTCCACTTTGTTCTTGTAGGGATACCTCCCACTTTGTGATGTCTCATATTGCCTCAGTCACTTTGTCAATGGCTTGGAAATAAGTCCCAACTTTGGTTTGTGGGGATTGCCCTGCACCCCGGTTTTATTTTTCACTTTGGTAATGTGGATTGCCTGAATCACTTTGGTTTGTGATATTAATCATATATATATATACTTTGGTTTGTGATTGCCTCCCCACTTTGGTTTATGGGGATTACCTCCCACTTTGGTTTGTATATATTGCATAAATCATGGTTTATTACAGATTACCTCCCCACTTTGGTTTGTGGGAATCGCCTCCCCACTTTTGTTTGTGGGGATTGCCTCCCCACTTTGGTTTGTGGGGAGAACGCGTCAAACATCTCTCATGATAAACCAATCACTTAATGACACAACGAGATTGGCAACATAGTAAAATAACCTTCCCTTTTTTTCAGTTATTTATCCTTACCTTCCATCGTTCCTGTCTTCGTCTTCCTAACTCCCTATCCTTCCATTGCAAGAGATACCAGGTTCGCCAATCTATTCTGAGAGACCTGTAACAAAACCTAACCCGGATCACCAGGTCTCTTCATTTCCATCTTGTATCGCCCGTGTCACAGAGGTGGACAAATGAATATCCGGGTTTGTAAGACCATTTCCTTTAGCTCTCTCTCTCTCTCTCTCTCTCTCTCTCTCTCTCTCTCTCTCTCTCTCTCTCTCTCTCTCAGTAACTACATCGTTCTTATAAGCTCTTTAAGGGTATCGTGTTATTATCAGCTGATAAGGATAGCCCAATCCACAAACTCTCTCTCTCTCTCTCTCTCTCTCTCTCTCTCTCTCTCTCTCTCTCTCTCTCTCTCTCTCTCAGTAACCACATCGTTCATATAAGCTCTTTAAGGGTATCGTGTTATTATCAGCTGATAAGGATAGTCCAATCCACAAACTCTCTCTCTCTCTCTCTCTCTCTCTCTCTCTCTCTCTCTCTCTCTCTCTCTCTCTCTCTCTCTCAATAACTACATCGTTCTTATAAGCTCTTTAATCGTATCGTGTTATTATCAGCTGATAAGGATAGCCCATTCCAAAAAACTCTCTCTCTCTAACTACATCGTTCTTATAAGCTCTTTAATCGTATCTCTCTGCTGATAAGGATAGCCCAATCCAAAAACTCTCTCTCTCTCTCTCTCTCTCTCTCTCTCTCTCTCTCTCTCTCTCTCTCTGATGCAAAACGAGGCGGCGGTAATAAAAAATTATGCTGATTAAGCCGCGAAGAGCAATTAAGATGAGAATTACGAGTCTCTTGAAAATAATGATAATGAGTGGTTATAATTATTGTTGAATAATTGCTTTTATTTCGGAACGTTTTTGTAATTATTATGGAATAATTACTGTTATTTGGGGATTTTGTTTACATTGTGGGGATCTCATTTAAAGAGAGAGAGAGAGAGAGAGAGAGAGAGAGAGAGAGAGAGAGAGAGAGAGAGAGAGAGAGAGAGAGAGGATAACTCGGTTACCCAAGATTAATCAAAAGAAATTTAGAGGAATGAATGGAAATATAAATAAAAGGTTGTGTGTGAGAGAGAGAGAGAAAGAGAGAGCGAGAAAGAAAGAGAGAGAGAGAGAACTCAGTTACCCAAGATTAATCAAATGGAATTTAGAGGAGTGAATGGAAATACAAATAAAAGGTTGTGTGTGTGTGAGAGGGAGCGAAAACTCAGTTACCCAAGATGAATCAAAAGAAATTTAGAAGAGTGAATGAAAATATAAATAAAAGGTTGTGTGTGTGTGTGTGTGTGTGTGTGTGTGTGTGTGTGTGTGTGTGAGAGAGAGAGAGAGAGAGAGAGAGAGAGAGAGAGAGAGAGAGAGAGAACTCAGTTACCCAAGATTAATCATAAGAAATTTGGAAGAGTGAATGTAAATATAAATAAAAGGTTGTGTGTGAGAGAGTGAGAGAGAGAGAGAGAGAGAGAGAGAGAGAGAGAGAGAGAGAGAGAGAACTCAGTTACCCAAGATTGATCAAAAGAAATTTAGAAGAGTGAATGGAAATATAAATAAAAGGTTGTGTGAGAGAGAGAGAGAGAGAGAGAGAGAGAGAGAGAGAGAGAGAGAACTCAGTTACCCAAGATTAATCAAAAGAAATTTGGAAGAGTGAATGTAATGGTTTCTTTCCCGTAAGTTACCCAAGATTGATCAAAAGAAATTTAGAAGAGTGAATGGAAATATAAAATAAAAGGTTGTTGAGAGAGAAGAGAGAGAGAGAGAGAGAGAGAGAGAGAGAGAACGCAGTTACCCAAGATTAATCAAAAGAAATTTAGAAGAGTGAATGTAAATATAAATAAAAGGTTGGTGTCATGTTTTAGAGAGAGAGAGAGAGAGAGAGAGAGAGAGAGAGAGAGAGAGAGAGAGAACTTTTACCCAAGATTGATCAAAAGAAATTTAGAAGAGTGAATGGAAATATAAATAAAAGGTTGTGTGTGTGAGAGAGAGAGAGAGAGAGAAAGAGAGAGAGAGACTTAATTCGGGCATTTAATGTTCTTTCTTTCCCGTAAAGAAATATCATTTTGGCTCAGTCTCCCGACCGCGTCAGTATTTGTTGCGTAAATATTTGCTGCTCTCACGACCTTTAAATTTGCGTAAGATGGGGAATCCCCCGTCTTGCTTTTATCAAAGTCATCATTTTTACGAATTTACACCAGGATTTGTTCAATATTTTGACTTTTATTGAAGTCATTGTTTTGTGTATTTAGTAATATATGTTCTTGCACCATTTGATTGCTTTAGCTTAATTGAGCTCTCTCTCTCTCTCTCTCTCTCTCAACCATTTATTTGTATATTCGTTCATATGTCTTTATTCCTTTTGATAATTTGGGTGACTGAGCCCCCTCTCTCTCTCTCTCTCTCTCTCTCTCTCTCTCTCTCTCTCTCTCTCTCTC
>NC_089746.1:5821668-5856668 GCF_040412425.1 Macrobrachium rosenbergii | reverse complement strand
CCCCCCTAGCTGCAACCCCTTTCGTTCCTTTTACTCTGCCTCCTTTCATATTCTGTTTCTTACATCTTACTTTTCACCCTCTCCTAACAATATTTTAATAGTGTAACCTCGAGGTTTTCCTCCTGTTACGCCTTTTAAGCTTTCTGTCAATTTCCGTTTCAGCACTGAATGACCCCATTGGTTCCAGCGCTTGGCCTTTGGCCTAAAATTTATATTCAATTCAATCCATTTTGTAAACCTTGAACAAAGTTCCTACCAGAGAGAGAGAGAGAGAGAGAGAGAGAGAGAGAGAATTGTAAAAGTTACATTTTACGTCCATGTATATATAGTTCTTCTTGGTTGACCTCAAAGTAGAGAGAGAAAGTAAGTATACCTTAGTTTAACCAGACCACTGAGCTGATTAACAGCTCTCTTAGGGCTGGCCCGAAGGATTAGACTTATTTTACGGGGCTAAGAACCAATTGGTTACCTAGCAACGGGACCTACAGCTTATTGTGGAAACCAAACCACATTATAGCGAAAAAATTAATTTCTATCAACAGAAATAAATTCCTCTAATTCTTCATTGGTCGAAAGGGGACTCGAACGCGGGCTCATCAGAGTGCTAGCCGAGGACGATATCGACCAGTGAGGAACTAAAGTATATAGAGAGAGAGAGAGAGAGAGAATTATAAATGTTACATTCTACGTCCATATATATATATATATATATATATATATATATATATATATATATATATATATATATATATATATATATATATATATATATATATATTTCTTGGTCTGCCTCAAATCAGAGAGTTGTAAAAGTTACAGTCTACGTCCATATACTCGTATATTTCTTCTTGGTTAGCCTCAAAGTAGAGAGAGAGAGAGAGAGAGAGAGAGAGAGAGAGAGAGAGAGAGAGAGAGAGAGAGAATTATAAATGTTACATTCTACGTCCATATATATTTCTTCTTGGTTCGCCGAGAGAGAGAGAGAGAGAGAGAGAGAGAGAGAGAGAGAGAGAGAGAGAGAGAGAGGAAAAAGTTGAGTGTAGCTTAGTTTAACCACACCACTGAGCTGATTAACAGCTCTCCTAGGGCTGGCCCGAAGGATTAGATTTATTTTACGTGGCTATGAACCAATTGGTTACCTAGCAACGGGACCTACAGCTTATTGTGGAATCCGAACCACATCATAGCGAAAAATGAATTTCTATCACCGGAAATAAATTCCTCTTTTTCTTCATTGGCCGGTCGGAGATTCGAACTCGCGGCCAGCAGAGTGTTTGCTGAGAACGGAACCCACTCGCCCAACGAAGAAGTTGAGAGAGAGCGAGAGCGAGAGCGAGAGCGAGAGCGAGCGAGCTCTCCCACACACTTCTTGGTATTAATACTTATATAATATTTCCTTGTCTCGTACTTCCGTGTCTTAATGAAATTCCATCCTAAGAATTTTCTTCTCAGCCCGTTCATCCAAAATTCCCCAAGTCTTTTCGCTCGACCCAAAATACCATAGTTAATTTTTTTTTTTTTCTTTCACCCGTCTTTTGTTTTCCATTTTCCTTACTTGATGAAGATGTTTCAGCGTTTTCTGTTCACTAATTTATCAGTTATTTACAAATGTAATTTGCCTATTTCATAATACTAATTTTTTTTGGACATTCCTCAACTTATGCATGACGCAGTTGACACTTCATTCGATCTTCTCCATGATTATTATTCCACAGCAGGTACTATAACCCTGATGGTTTTCCTAATTATTCCATAAAATAATATAGCTGGCGATCTGTTATTTTGCATTTGAACGTAGAGGAATATTATTTTTCTTTTTGTTCTCGTTCCTTGAACATCAGTTTACTGATAGGCTTCGTAATATTAATTTTTTGCCTAAAAAAAGAGTAATTACTTGATTTCCTTGTTGTAATTCAGAGGTTTACCTATGCTATCCTTGTTGTAATTCAGAGATTTACCTATGCTATCCTTGTTGTAATTCAGAGGTTTACCTATGCTAAGATCTACCAGTAATACTTACTCAGTTGAAGATTTACTTAATTTCGATTTTTTAAGAAATTCTGCCAATAATTAGAGTCTTGATTTGATAGCAAGAGCACAGGACTCAAATCTAAAATTCTCGCGAAGATCCATCACCTTTCAGCAGAGTTACTTTTGGAAATAAAAACAACCAGCTGCTATTGCATCAAACGCCAATTTTATCTCGGGCGATAAGAAAGTTATAAAGCTGCATTTCTCAAAAAGCTTTTCTCCTTCCATCTTCTACTTCGAAAAGTTATATAACTCGAGCTTATCCGCCCCAGCTCTTTATATTCGGTTTTATGAGCCATGGTATCGCCACCTACTACGTGATTTATGGAAGTCGTTCAATATTATTAATGGCCGGTTTCAGATTTTAACTCGCGTAACTGTTGGCTTTTGGCCTAAAAGGCAGAAGGGTAGGTTTAGAACGTTATACCCAGCGTTCACCATTTCTTCAAGATTGAAGAACGAAACCTCTTTAAGTGAGATCAGACGTTTTAGAATCTAATAAGAGAGAGAGAGAGAGAGAGAGAGAGAGAGAGAGAGAGAGAGAGAGAGAGAGAGAGAGAGAGAGAGAGAGAGGTTGTCTGTCTCTGCATATGGCCCAGAACTGAAGTAAAGGATATTGTTGTTAATTTAATAATAATAATAATAATAATAATAATAATAATAATATTTGAGAGAGAGAGAGAGAGAGAGAGAGAGAGAGAGAGAGAGAGAGAGAGAGAGAGAGAGAGAGAGAGCTGTTATTCAGCCCCAAAAGTCACCAGACATTAAGTTTAAAACATATTTTTATAAACCAGTAATCCATCAGAGAGAGAGAGAGAGAGAGAGAGAGAGAGAGAGAGAGAGAGACTCATCCATGAGACACTCGACCTCTTCAGAATCCCTTATGACCAACGGGGCACTTTGTATAGGAGTAGAATGACTGTTCTCTCTCTCTCTCTCTCTCTCTCTCTCTCTCTCTCTCTCTCTCTCTCTCTCTCTCTCTCTCTCTCAGTTCAATTTATGTCAGACTATATCGTGCAAGAATTGTCTTGAACCTTAGTTACATGGCATGATTCATCATTACAATTTTTTATGCAATAGTTATATGTCATAGTGAGAACTTTCCTGAAATGCCTCATTGTTGTATGGAAATAATAATAATCCGTCGAACAAAAACGTAATTTTTGTCTTATTTTACATATAAAATAGCAGGTAAACACACACTTAGCCACAGAAAACATTAAATATTTTTTGTCTAAAAAAAATATGCATATTTCATTTCCAGATAAATCACGGGATCACTCCTTAAATAGACTTGATTTTGTCAATTTTATTTTTTAATTTTGTTATTTTTATCTTCTATTTACGTCAATCACAATGCTTAAAAAATGCCATGGGGTGAAAATAACAGAAATGATGTCATTGGGATCTCTCTCCCCATAACATTTTTTTTTATTCCAGTGTTTTATGCAAAGTTAATCCTTTGGGGGGGGGAGGGTAGCGCCGTCAGTGCACCTCATGCGGTGCACTGTAGGTTTCACTGAAGTTTTTTTGTAGCCTTTCTTTCGGCCCCTAGCTGCGACCCCTTTGGTTCCTTTTACTGTACCTCCGTTCATATTCGCTTTCTTCCATCTTGATGGATTCAGAGTGTAACTGGAAAAGGTTTTCCTTGTGTTACACCTTTCAAACCTTTTTACTGTCAATTTCCGTTTCAACAGCGCCGAATGACCTCATCATAGGTCCTAGTGCTTGGCCTTTGGCCTAAATTCTATGTCCTATTCTGTTCTATGCAAAGTTAAGGGTTGGTGAGTTTCAACCCTTTGCGACGGCAAGTTTCACGTATTTCCTGTGACGAAGACGCCTCTACAAGATGAATGTGTCTTGATGACTTGCGTATTTGAATCAGGATGGCATTTATTCCTCAAGGGGAATCGGGTCGTTAAGATGTCACGCAGATGCTGTCAGTATGGTCGCTGTTCTCTTTGGAAGAAACGAGAATTTCGACATTAAGGAATCGCAGGCCTAGTCACTCCGAAGCCGGTCATTTTCCAAATGATTTAAGCGTTACAACTCGAGGGAAATTCTTTCTCTTCTATGGGATTTAAGACTTAAAAAAGGTTCTTATAATTTGAGGGGAAAAATGACCGAGAGATAAAGAAGGTTTTGTAGAAGTTTGGTGTCTACAGCTGAGGGAGATAGAATTCATCTTTATATCTGAGGGGAATAGAATTCATCTCTATAGAAGAAGGAAACAAAATACTTTTGATATATTAGATTTGAGATGTTTTGAGATGGAAAATGAGTTTCTCTCTCTCTCTCTATATATATACACACATATAATATATATATATATATATATATATATATATATATATATATATATATATATATATATATATATATATATATATATATATATATATATATTTATATATATATATATATATACACACACATACATATATATATACACACACACACACACACACACACACACAATATAACTAGACAGGTTAAAAGAAAGACAACGAAAGAGGTCCCTCGCAAACGTCCCAGCTCTCTCCTTGTTTGAACAACAAATGATCAACGCTTGTTGTTTACCCTCTGTCTGAGAAGGATCTCAAAAGGACAAGAAAAAAAAAAAAGTGCTCCAGTACGGATGTCTATTGTTAGAACAACCTCTCGCTGGAGTATAAATACACTTTTCTTTGAAGGGCGTTTACTCCTTGTCTTTTGCTTGCTGACACTTCATACTTGCGACAGAGCTTTTGTTTTGTTTTCGTTTTTTAATTTGCGAGTTTTCTTTTGTTGCACTCAAGGTAACAGAACATTTATGCAACAGAGCTTTTTTTTTTTTATTTAAGAGTATCTTGTTTTAGGGTTAGCAGATCCTATGTTTAGATATTATATTTTGCTTGCTGACACTTCATACTTGCGACAGAGCTTTTTTAAAAATTTTTTGATTTACGAGTGTCTTTTTTTTTTTTTGGTTTGCTGAACTCACGGTAATAGCACTTTTATTTATTTATTTTTTTTCGTGCTGACACTTCATACAGCTGCGACAGAGCTTTTGTTTTTATTATTTTCAGTCCCTGAGTGTCTCTTCTTTTTGGTTGCTTCACTCAGGGTAAAAGAACTTTTACGCAACAGAGCTATTATTATTTTTTTTATTTTTTTATATATAAGCATTTTTTTATTGGTTTCTTCGCTCAGGATAACAGACCTTTTATTTAGTTTTTTTTTTTTTTTGCTCGCTGGCACTTCATATTATTGCGGCAGAGGTTTTTTTTTGGTTGCTTCAGTCAGGGTAACAGAGCTTTTATTTATTTATTTTTTTGTTGCTTCACTCAGGGAGAAGCAACAGAGCTTTTATTTTTTATTTCTTTTATTTGCGAGTACCTCTTTGTTTGGTTGCTTCGCTCTTGGTAACAGAACTAATATTTTTGTTTTTATTGTTTCACTCATTGGGAGTTGGTGCTGTTGTTTCATGCTTTTATTATGCATTTATTACTCTTTGCCTTTTTCTTGCTGACACTTCATACAGCTGCGATAGAGCTTTTATTTTTTTATTTTTTTTTTTTACGAATATCTCTTGTTTTTGGTCGCTGCACTCAGTGTGACAGAACTCTTATTTCCTCTCTTTTTTTTTTAGCTGCTGTACTCTTGGGGAGTTGGTGCTGTTATTTGATGCTTTTATTGCTCCAAAATTAGCAGGTAAACGTCAAACTGATTCGCTACCTCTATATGAAAATGTTTATTAGACAAATTGACAAAAATTTGCAGGCGCTTTTTACTTTATATGTTCGTTAATGTAATAGTTGATTTAATGTCCGTTACATTAAAAGCAATCAAAGAGCATGATGTAATTTTTGCAGTGTTTTAATAACTTGTGGTTTCATGTAACCTTTTGCAACTCGCTGCTTCGCAATTGGAGTGATTTGAAAAGTAGTTTTCATTTTTTTGTGATATGCTGCGGTAGAATGATTTATTATTATTTTGTGTTTGATTTTTTATGTAGTAAAGAACATTATTATAAATGTTTGACCTGATGTAATGTTTTCGTGTGTGTGTAAATATATATATATATATATATATATATATATATATATATATATATATATATATATATATATATATATATATATATATATATATATATATACACATATGTGTGTGTTATATATATATTAAGGTCAAAGGTTAAAGTCCTCCTGGGCCTCGCGAGGCTCATAGGACCAGCGCTGAACTCCGGTTTCTTAGGCCGACAGCCAGTAAGGGAGAAGCCCTGTTGCTTAAGACACGTGGCCAGTGTGTCGCTAGGCCCACTGTTTAATCCCCCCAGCCAGAGGGCTGGTACCTATTTTCTTACTAACCCTCTCAGGGTTTATGCAAAGGCGCCATCCCCAAGCCACCAGTGAGCGGCAGGATTTGAACTGATCGTTTTGACTGGTAGGTGAGTATCTTACCACTGCGCCACCACGGCAACAATATATATATATATATATATATATATATATATATATATATATATATATATATATATATATATATATATATATATATATATATATATATATATATATATATAAATAAAATAATAGCTCAAACAAACACTGTTTTACGCACTTACAAAAATTGATTGCTTGTAGGCAAACATGTTTAAGTGGCAAGTATAAATATTTTACATACACACACACACATATACACATATATATATATATATATATATATATATATATATATATATATATATATTATTGTGTGGAAGGGCATATATACATTAAAAATATCTTATCAATTTCTGCTGGTGACATGAAATTATGTCCTTTCGAACTTTTAATGTCTGTTTATAATTTTAAATCCGTTTAAAATGTAATTATGCAATATTCTCACAGGAGCTTCACTTTTGGGGTCCCGGGGAGACCTGATTGGACTGGAGTTTGGGTTGGGTTGGTATTGGTGGAGGGGGGAAGGGTTAGAGTACGAATTTGAACGAAATGGAAGCTTTGCATATTTTTCACCAGGCGACGTAAAAGAAAGGAAAAAAAAAATATATACCGTCCGGAGTCGTAACTGACATATATATATACCGCTGGATTGGCATGTTTTTTTTTTTTGTTCAGTGAAGGGCATGGTTTCTGAATTTTTTTGTTTTTTTTTTGTTTTAGAATTTAAAATCTTATTAATTTTGCTTGTCATTTGCATGACATGAAATTATGTCCTTCTCGAACTTTAATGTCTGTATTATATATATTAAATATCCACATACATGTTTAAAAATGTAATTATGCATATATTCTCAAACAGGAGCTTTCCCGTGGACTCAGGGTACAGTCCTGGGGTAGACTTATTATCAACTAAAACCTGATTGAAAATATATTACTGAGTTTGGGAATTGGGTTAAAGGTTTGGTGATTGTAGGGGGATGTGATAAATAGGTTAGATATACTGAATTTGAACGAAATGGAAGCTTTATATATATATATTTTTCACCAGGCGACGTAAAAAAATGAGTAAAAAAAACTTGACCGGGGTCCGGAGTCCTGAAACTGACACAATGCGATTACTACCTAAAAGACTGAAAAGAATTGGCAGTGATTTTTTTTTTGTGATTCAGGCTGCTCTGCACGGTCCTCTTCCACTAGCATGGTTTCTGGGTGGAATTTTTTTTTATGTTTCGACAACCTCCAAGTCAGATTTGAAATTTAAAAATGACAGACTAGCCTGTCTGTAGTAGTTTTGGTTTGTCATTTGCATTGACATTGACTACCCTTCTATGGCCTTTCTTGTTTTATATAGTGGGACGTGATTATTCTCCCAACAATGTTTAGCAATAGCTGAGTTTTGAGCGGAAGTCCCAACCGCTCTGCAATCTGATGTTCTTCCCCTCTCTGTCTCCTCAAAATAAAATAAATATTGCATATATATATATACTATATATTAATATTATTTTTATTGAATATTTGATTGAGTTTTCAAATAAAGCTACTAGCATTACCTCTATTGATTAACTGGGCTGTTGATTTTATTTTTCGTGATATGGATTATAATATAATCTGCTTGAGTATATAAAACTTTTCTTAGCCTTAGACAAAGTATCTCATAAAATGGGTAGGGTAACTCAACTTGCTAAAAGCATTTTGAATATATACATAAATATTGGGTCACAAACCTATATATAAGAGCCTAATATATAATTATACTGTATATAAAAATATATATATATATATATATATATAGAATTCAAACTATTTGTATATTATATATAGTATAAGAGAGACATATAATATAAAATATATATTTTATTTGGGGATATATTGTAAGAACATAAAAAGCGGTATAAAACAGCGCTATATATTGTTGGGAGAATAATCATATATATATATATATATATAGAAGTATATATACTGGTAGGGGGGGCTTTGATAAATATTTGCACATTAGATGGCAGTATATATAGGATATATATATCTGTCATTCCATAAATAAATAGTATATACTAGTTGTACAGTACGCAGAAACATGCTGAAAAGTCGTTCTATACGATATATATATATAGCATATAACGACAGCCGTAAGAAGATATATATATATATAAGTATGTGTGTGTGTCGACTATCACCAAAATTCTTTTTCAACGTCTTTTTAAGAAAAACATATTTTGATATATATAAACGGTCGAAAGCTCCTCGTATTTATCCCCTTTTTTATATTTTTGTGTCTTAAAATATATTTATCAATTATATTATTGTGCTTTTTATATATATATATATATATATATATATATATAAATAAAATATATATATATATATATATGTATGTGTGTATATGTGTGTATGTGTACATGTGTGTACATATATATACATATATATATATATATATATATATATATATATATATATATATATATATATATATATATATATATAATATTCCTAAAGATTTTAGTACTGTTTTGTTCAGATTTTTTGCCTGCAAATAATCCTTGTTTCCAGCATTTAATACGATGTATTTATAAAACCGAAAAAAGCAAGTTCATCCTTATAGAGTCCAAAGCTTCATTCAATTACTACAAACCATGTTAAGTCTTCATCTGACATTTACAAATCTTTGCTAGCCAAAAGCTATTCAAAGTGGATATGGAAGCAGTCCTCATTAGTTTTCTTGCTCATTGAGTCAATGGTGGGTTGGGTTTTCAATAAGAAACCTTATTGGTGATTCTTGTCAAAGAATTATTTGTGAAAGATTGAAATTAGATTAATTTGGGCCATTTTCTAGCAGTTCCTTCCTCACTTTATTTGTGCCACAAATTCTAAAAGAAAATAAGTAAAAACTGCGCCGAAATTTCTTCGGCGCAATGGAGTTTTCTTTACAGCCGCTACATTGTATAATCAAGTTGGTCTCGGTTTAATGCTGTATGAGTCACTGCCAAGAAAACTAACCATGGCCCGGTGGTGGCCTATCCTGTATCGTTGCCAGAAGTACGATTATGGCTAGCTTTAACCTTAAATAAAAAAAAAAAACTACTGAGGCTAGAGGGCTGCAATTTGGTATGTTTGCAGCCCTCTGGGGGCGGACAGAAAAAGTGCGGACAGAGTAAAGTGCGGACGGACAGACAAAGCCGGCACAACAGTTTTCTTTTACAGAAAACTAATAAGAGAGTAATCCTCTCGGTTAAAAACTGTAGGCAGATTTTTAAACGGTTCCTACAACTCTCTTGTATTTTAGGAGACATTTTGAAGATAATGTGTAAAACCAGATTGGGCTTAAAACTGTAGAATCTACTAGACAGTGTACAAGTGCTTGTTAAAATATTTTCCTCAGTTCGTTAATTTTCTAGATGTAGAGAAACAGTATGAGTTATAAATATGTTAATTTTAGGAGATTATGTGAACGGGATTTTGCTACTTTGGTAAAATACAATTGCTTCATAGTGTTTATATTTGACTTGTTCCATATGGATAGGGTTTATCTTCTGAATAATAATAATAATAATATAATAATAATAATAATAATAATAATAATAATAATAAAATAATGACTACTACTACTACTACTACTACTACTACTACTACTACTACTACTACTACTACTACTAATAATAATAATAATAATAATAATAATAATAAATTATGGCCAAATAGTTCGGGGCAATAAACCCCCTGGAAATGTCAAGGGTTACAAGACATTTTAGATCAGGCTTCTTTAATAATGTCAAAGGTCGCGTCTTAGCCCCCCCCCCTCCCCCTGCACTTCAGGCAGACGAAATTCAGGTATTCCAGCAAACGTTATATTCTCTCTCTCTCTCTAATAATAATAATAATAATAATAATAATAATAATAATAATAATAATAATATCCTTATTTCAGCTCAGAGCCATATACAGAGGTAGATGAGGTTAACTCTCTCTCTCTCTCTCTCTCTCTCTCTCTCTCTCTCTCTCTCTCTCTCTGGGTATCTCCTAATGGGTCATTATTAGAAAATATAATATTAGGAAGACAAACAAAATCATCTCTTCTAGAATTTCTGTAATAAAACTTCATTATTATTATTATTATTATTATTATTTATTATTATTATTATTATTATTATTATTATTATTATACGGAAATAATTCCGTTTTTTCATGAGATCAAATCCTTATCCTTAACGTAAGTGATAAAGCATTTTAGAGGTCATCTAATTTCAATTACTCGTCCAATATTTTTTTAATTAAGAATCTAACGTTTTAGTCGATATAACGCTTTTCTAGAGAGAAGATCGTTTCTCGATACTACCTCGAGCTAAAACGAGGTGATTATTCTTTTAATTGAATCCATGACTTGAGTGACTTATTTTCATTGTTCTTATAATAACTTACTTTTAAGTCCTTTCTTTTAATAGATTAGCAGTATAAGGCTACCATTTTTTTTTATGTTTTACCATTCAACTGTTCTGTATTATGACAGATTTTGAAAAGTTTTGTTTATTCTCGTGCCATTCGTATGTTTGTAGGTATGTATGTATAATATATATATATATATATATATATATATATATATATATATATATATACTATATGTATGTATACTGTATATGTATGTATACGTTTTATATATGTATGCATGTGTGTATATATACATATATGTAAATATATATACATATAATATGTGTATATGTATATATATATATATATATATATATATATATATATATATATATATATATATATATATATATACATATATTTAGGCATTATGTACATAATACATATTTTAGATCTCACTCACAAAGTGAGTTACGTCTGATGTGATAGCTTTTCCCGTTCGTTGTATAAGAGATAAAAACAGGCCAGGTTCTATAATGGATTCCTTTACTGCAGAAGTTGCAGAATTATAGCCCACTAAAGAAAGCTATTGGATCTTGTTTAGTGGTGGCTCTTGTATATTGTAGACTGCGCCCATAGCGATGTATTTTTTTTTTATTCTGGGTCTGTGTTCTGTCATGTATGTATATTCATTTGTTTCGATGTAGTTTTTGCACGTGTTTATATGCTACGCCTTCACTAGGTCACGTGACTAAATGTGCAGCAAGCTGCAAGAACCAGAAGCAAATAATAATAATAATACTAATAATAATAATAATAATAATAAAAAAAAGATATTGGTTCCTAGGACTTTCGTGTGTTCAATATACGCATCTTCATTACAGTAATTTGTACTGTACCCTGAAGAAATGTCTATTAGATACACGAAAGCACCAGGTATTGATGTATATATGTATGTATATATAGATATATACAGTATATGTATATAAATATCTATATATATATATATATATATATATATATATATATATATATATATATATATATATATATATATATATATACATACACACACACACACACACACACACACATATATATATATATATATATATATATATATATATATATATATATATATATATATTTTTAATATTTAATTTGCCTAACTGGGTAACTGGTCTAATGGAACTTCAGCTCCTGCATGTGAAAGAGAGAGAGAGAGAGAGAGAGAGAGAGAGAGAGAGAGAGAGAGAGAGAGAGAGAGAGAGAGAGAGAGAAACAAGCTTTTATTGCCTTGTTTCTGAGACTGGCCCCCTTGCTTCTAATGCATACAAAAGGGGTCCTTGTGTATTCTCAGAGTCACTGAAGCTCATTGAATTGAAACGTATTCTTTCCCTGGAATCTTTCTTGCGTTGGTTTCCGAAATAGTTGAGTCGAAGGAATCTGAAATCTCGTTTTGCCATTTTCTTCTTTCTTTTCGTTCTGAGATTTTAAGCAAATGTTTCCATTTGTGTGTGTGTTTCATTTTGAGAGATGAGGAAGACAGCATTGTGCACCTCGCTCTGTTCACTGTTAAAAACAGTTAACATTAAAACCCGTTTCCGAAGAAAACGTTTCATTATGTTGTTTTGTCATTTGCTTGGTGAATTTACAAATATATTTTTATACTCTGGGTAATGGCCTGGACATTGCCACCTTTTTCAAACCCTTTCTGTGACTTGTAGCTGATAAACATTACTTATTATTTATATGTGTTTATAAATTACTACTCTTATCGTGATTTCGCAGAGAAAATCACTATTCTTGTAAAGTTCAAAACTGTAACACATGGATTTGAAGAAAACATGAAATATTGTTAAGAATCGTATAGCGTTGTACTATCTCTCTCTTGATTTGAAGAAATCATATACATTTTCTGGGAAATCGCTCAACGTTGTAACTCTCTGATTTAAAGTAATCATGTACATTTTGTTGAAAATCGTTCAACATTGTACATTTTGTTGAAAATCTCTCTCATTGTCTCTCTCTTAGATTTAAAGAAACCATGTAAATTTTACAACATTCTACTCTCTCTCTCTCTCTCTCTTAGATTCTCTCTCTCCATGTCTCTCTCTCTCTCTAGATTTAAAGAAACCATGGAAATTTTTAAATTTCTATTCTAATTCTCTCTCTCTCTCAATCTCTCTCTCTGTCTTGATTTAAAGAAATCATGTACATTTTGTTGGAAATCGTTCAACATTGTACCTCTCTCTCTCTCTCTCTCTCTCTCTCTCTCTCTCTCTCTCTCTCTCTCTCAGTAACATTAGTTAGATCTTCACAGCTGGGAAGTTTCACCTGTCCTAAAATTCCTCTTGCGGTTGATAAGGCAATGAAACCCGTCTTGTTATCTCTCGCCCTGGAGTTTAATAGGCGAGATTTCACTTCAAGATGTTTTTTGTTTTTTATTTTTGCTTTTGTTTCGAATTTGCAGCCTTCTCGTTTTTTTTTTGTCTATGTTTGTGGGTGGTTATGTGTTGTGGTATTCATATAATAGTGTTTATTGATGCAATGTGTTGAAGTAAACACACTGCATCAGAAATATATGCATTGAGTTCATTTAACCTCTTTTTGTTTAGAAATAACCCTTTTTGTCATCATATATTTGTTAGGATATTGACATAAGAGGTAATTTTTGTTACTAACATTTAAGCTCCCTTATTTGCAGAGGCTGAAACCTTTAGGATGTCAAAGAAAACAAAAAATAATTTAAAAGCTTAAAGGTATATTTTTCAAAACATTATATGGTTATCATTTCATTCCTAAGTAACCTTCTTATCCGTCCAAAACCTCTTTGCGTCTTATTAGGAATAAAACCTCACTTTTTCTATCTGGATATATCAGTTATATATTAATCTTTCATTTATAACGAAGTAATTAACCATTGTGTTTTTAAATTTAACTCACACTCCCTCATCTTTTCATTCACTGATTGGCTTGTTCATTTAATTGAATTTTATCAGTGTCAGTGGCGTAAAAGCTTCGTGGAAAGTCGAGGGAACTTCATTGAAATTTCCAATCCCCATTCAGCTGTAAGAATTGAGTTATTCTTTATGGAAATCTGTAATTTCTGTGATATTTTTGTGTTTAATTTAGAAATAGTCTCATTAAATGACTTCAGTGGACCTTCTTCATAGTGTGTATAAAAATTGTACTGGCATAATAATATTAGTTATTCAGTATACATTATATATATATATATATATATATATATATATATATATATATATATATATATATATATATATATATATATATACACATACACATATATATATATGTGTGTATTTACGCTTTATATACACATACACACATATATGCGTGTGTATTTACGCTTTTTACCAAAGAATTAAAATTGCCATACTAGTACTAATTCGGTAAACAATGTATTAAGATCATCCTCGGAAGTTAATAAAGAAAATTATTTTAAAACTAAACTATATATATGTTACAGGGAACAGATCAACACTTGTTTTAGAAGTGTACGTAGCGTGATCTTAGCGATCTCTTCAGGAAAAAGACGTAAAAGGTTCAACCCATGATCACACTCTCGCATTTCCTCTCTCTCTCTCTCTCTCTCTCTCTCTCTCTCTCTCTCTCAGCCCGAATCCCTCTCTCTCTCTCTCATCGTTTACCCAAGCTCATCCACCCTAACCTCACTCATTCTCTCAAAGCAACTAAATGGACTATTTAAAGAAACACAATCGTTCTTACAAAAATAGGTTTATTATTCAAATAACCCAACAAGAAAAGAATAAAACAAAGCAAAGATTAAAATGCATAATAAATGAATTATCGAGTCAGATAACTAAACTCTAAACTGCAAACACTTGATTAAAGAAGTCTCATTATGGCTAATAGCCTGAAATCCCCCAAAATCACACATACTACCAATAACTAAGTCATGTCCAAAAAAACAGTCACCACAAGTCCACAGACATCTGTCAAAAGAATTAAACATGATAGAAAACTCCAAAATATAAGGAAATACAAACACAATAATGGAAAGTAAAATGCTGAATGATATAAAACGTAACATAACAAAATAATAATATAAAGAGTGTAAGGAATATCCATACCAAATTTCCCTACACCAGTTCAAAAGTTCATAATGATTAGAAAGTCATGTAAAACCACAAGTTCAATTTTTCTCCCATAAAACAGATTTGAGACTTACCTATTCAGCCGATTTTCAAAGCCTGGAACCACTCCAAAGCTATGACTGGACAACTGCAGTTCAGTTCTATCACGTTAATGAACGGTCAAACTCACTTTTAGGGCAGATTTTGGCATAATCTAGATCAAAGTAACGCACGTACTCACGAATATACATAACGCTCCGGAGATCACCTGATCTTCCAATATTGCTGGAGCTTCTACAGAGAGCTGAGGAATCAATCTATTTACAATACAAAGATTTGCATCAAATCTCTCGCCCTAGTTCACTTTCGCTCCGTGAAATTTTCACGCACTACGTATCTTATAAGATTGTAAAGCGCTATATTTTCTGAAATAGTGCTCAATAATTACATAAGAGCCGTCTTGCCTCTCTTAACGGCAAACTAAATAAAGTATATGTATAAAACATAACAGATAGCTGCGCTCAATTAGGCAATGTCTACTGCACTGCAGCTTTAAGGACTGCTCATGACACTTCCAAAGTCACTGGGGTTGTGTTCTTAGAGCCTTTACATGTAATCTTACAAACACAAATAAGCTTTACTACCCCCACAACAAGAATTATCAGTAAAATAACTATTAAGACAATTAAAATTGTCGGCATAATATATTCCTGATACTCGAACATCACGGGATCGTCGATGTCTTCCAACGGTGGAACCGTCATTGGCACCTTGGTTGTAGGTACCGCCACTACCAAATGCTCGTTAAGTGCGATGACGCGTAATGGTCTTCTCGGAACTGCTGGAATACAGCACGGCTGGCATGAGAAAGTCCGTAGACAGGATTTTGCAGGATGAGTCGAACAGCTTGGACCCTTGAAGAACGAATGATGTCGACTTGTTGTCCTGGCACATCATTGTAACTGCATACTCCTTGCAAAACATGGCAGTAAGCGTTCTGGTGGACACAATGTGGTAATCTCGCAGGAACTGTCTAAAGTCACATTCTGTCGGAGTCTGTCCATGAACCAATGATAACTCACAATCCACCACAGATACAACTCGGCAACTGGAAAATACTATTGTCACACACATACTTTCTAACTAGCACAACTTGTCTTATAATCAATTCCTGAACTTTGATATTGGATTCCCAAATGAACATACACTAATCCATCCCATGTCACTACTGAGTCTCCCAAAAGTACTTGAAAATGTCAAACAAAAGGTCATGTTACTGAACCAAATAAGACTACTAATGCAAAGTCAAACACTCTGCCAATGTGAATCTAATTCCAAGTGTGTATCTCCAGAATAATCAAGAATGTCCTACCACTTAGCACACAATAACTCTACGGAACTCACTCATAAAAAAAAACTATCCAACAAAAAAAAAAATACTTCCGAGAATCGGCACCAAACACTAAATGTATCATATCTCGTAAAAAGGATATGAAAGTTCTACCCGGTTAGCAAACATTTCGCAACACCTGACTAACTCTCAACAAAATAGCAATTGATGTAATGGGCAATCTGCCCTCTAAGACCAATAACTACAACTTACCACAATACAGCCCCCTTAATTTTAAAAAAGAAACTGAAAAAAATCCAAAATACTCAAATATGATCTCCAACCCGAAAAAAAAGATCAGACTTGTACGGTCCGATATACTAAGTACCTCCCCCAAAAAAAATCAAATAACATTAATATATTGCGTCAGATGACAAAACACATCATAACGCAATAACACACTAACACACTAACACACTAACACACGGGTCAAATCTCGTATGAAATTAGCCCATGTCTCAATTTCTAAAATCATTCGAAAACAAATGATTAAGAACTTCAACATCTAAAATGAACAAGAGACAAAAATAAAAAAATAAATATCATATATATATACAAACATCAACCCACTTATCCTCTAACTATATACAAATGTTCCAATTACATTACTTATATACAAATGTTCCATTACATCCCAACTTTCTTCAACTTCGAAATATAAATAATTTCGTCAAGCACCGGTATTTACATCTTTAACTACACCTATTCCCTCTTTGATCTCATAATCAAAAGGTCCGTGGAACTTCGGACTTAATTTATAATTCAGATCATCTTGAACATTCACTTAACAAACACTCTATCACCCATCGAAAAGGTACTCCTCGATTTCGCGCGTTACTTTTCTCCCACCATTGCGCGTGAATCGGTTCAAGTTCTTTACCGATACGTGCAAATCTTTCTCGCTGTATTTATCAATGAAGTGACTGCAACATCAATTCTGAACTTCGCCTGGTAATAAATCAAAAGGTCCTTTCAACTTGTACCCATACAAAGTTTTGCTGAGATATCTTAATTGTGCTTTCATCTTATCATATTATACTATATCGCACTTCATCCAAAGATCTGTCCCAATGTGTATCAACACCCACCATCATGCGCAAAGCTTCGATTACTTTCCGATCGCCTCCTCTCACATAACCCATTTGCTTCCAGGTCTATATTACGATTTTTATAGATACTTTATTCCCAGTAAATTAGCGCAAGACTGTCTAAAGTCTTATTAATAAATCCCTACCATTGTCTGTGATCAGACATTCAGGAACACCATATCGACAAATTATCCCCTTTAAAGAACGCTATAGCAATCAGCTGATTTGAAACTTCAGTGAAAAATTCAACAAAACGAGTTAACTTGCCAACAACTACTAATAAAATGTCTATAGCCATAAGCGGACTCTTCTGAGAAGCTACCCAGAATATCCATGCTATGCACTCTCTGAAACGGCTCATGTGGTAAGGGGATATGAACCCAAACGACACGACACTGTTCGTCGCTGGCTTATTCGCATTGCAAATAGCGCGCACTTCTTCACAAAGGCTTTACCGCGGAAAACATATTTTCCAAAAGAACTTTGACCTGACGTTTTCATACGTCTTGTCCACACCTAAATGAGGCGAACCAAATTCTTACAATGTACAATGTCTAGAACTTGTAAAAATGACTCTCTGGCAATGATGATTTGTGTAATCTCACCCATGCTTCTGAGTACTTTGCAAGTTATACTTACCTTCTCACTCAATAAATTCACTTCAACTCTAGACCAGAAAAGGCAACTATACCCTTCGGTGAAACTCCTCAAGAAATGCCTTAGCATCTGACAACAATTTAATTTCATCTTGCTTTGTTCGAGTGCTCATGTCCCAAGTGACATTTTCACCCGTAATATAACACACGGCGTTACTTCCTCACTATCATGAACAACAATCTTTCCTGAGACTGCTGACTCACTATTTCTCCCGAAGTATGCAGGCACCTGTAGAAACGTGTATGTCCTCTACATGCAATATCTCAGAACTACTCGTATCAGAGACATTAGACACCAAATATTTACTCTCTTCTCCCACACAGGATTCGGTGTGTATTTCCTCATCCTCGACCGGAAAATATCTGCTTAATGCATCTGCAACTACATTATGCTTACCTTCAATGTATTTGAGGTTTGCATCAAAATCTCTCAATGTTAGGAACCAACGTGCTCTCTTGGGCGACAAATTTGGCTTATTAAAAAGCTCTAACAACGGTTGATGATCTGTAAAATCTCCAACTTTATTTCCCAACAACAACACCTTAAAATGAACAAGGCTAGAGACGACTGCGAAAGCCTCCTTTGTCCACAACTGACATCAGCCTTCGCGTTACTACCACGCGTTTTGAACTTTCTGCTATAAAAAGCAATTGGGTTTAATTTCCCCTCAAATTTCTGCATCAAACACGCACCTATACCTTCCTGACTCGCGTCAGTCACTAAGGTGAACGGTTGACTAAAATCTGGAAACTTCAAAACTGGTGGGTTCACCAAAGCGTTCTTAAGCTTCAAAGCCAATTGTTGACTATCACCCCAAACAAACTTAATTCCTCTGCAACAAATCTGTCAACGGAGACGCTATTGTAAAAATTCCGGCACAAACGGCGAAAGAACTCACATACCTAGGAACGAACGAATCTGTTTCCTGGTTTTGGGAACTGAAAATTCACAATGGCTTTAACTTTCTATCATTCACTTTGACTCTCTTTTAGAGATAACATGTCCTAAATAGACAATTTTTTCTTCAGAAACTCACATTTGGCCAATTTGACTTTTAATCCAGCGAACCGTGATCGCTTGAGGACTTCTTTTTAACACCTTTAGATGTTCTTCAATTGTATCTGTGCATATGAGAATGTCATCCATGTACACAAACACCGACTTTCCTAACAAGCCATGAAGTACTGTGTTAACCAGTCTAGTAAATGTTATTGGGGACCCTTGTAATCCAAAAGGCATCCTATTAAACTCGTAATGTCCCTTTGGTACCGAAAATGCTGTATATTTACGGCTACTCTAGCAAAGCGGAACCTGTAAAAACCCTTGCATAAGATCTATAGATGAATATATATTCTTGCCACTGATCTCAACAAACAAATCGAAAACAAGCTACCGGATATCTATATCTGGGCATGTTTTTCATTCAATTTACGAAAATCTACACAACCTGATACCGCCTTTCTTAGGAACTGCGTTGCAAAGGAAAATTATAATGAGAATTGACGACCTAATAATGCCTTCCACCCCACCTCTGAACTTCTTTTTCTACTTTTCTCTGATCTGAAAGAATTTATATGCTGAAATATATGATTTGAAATTTTCTAGGCGGATTGAATGTTCTAAAACATCTGTAACTCCTAATTTATCTCCCTTCAAAGCAATGATGTCTAGATATTCTTTCAACACTTTCTCTACTTTTATCTGGAATATCTGCATAATCAACTTTAGCCAAATGTTCATATGCAGAACCTGACTTCTGGAACTGTTACCTCGTTAGGAAACATATTCCTGTCTCCACAAAAACTCACTAATTTATGCTCTCATTAAACTCTTCAAAATCAATTACATAAGTACCCTTGTGACATTTTTTCCACTGAGTCTTGGATAGCTAATCAATTTATTGGAAGTTCACGCCATGCATTGAAACTTATTTCATTGACACTGTACTCACAACGCTTGAATTTCTCGGTTCCCTCAACAACGCACACTTGAGAAGGAAACTTTTCTCTTTCAGCTAATAATTTTTAACCAATGTAGGAACTCGTGGTTGCAATCAATATCTTCCAACAAAAATCCTTGAAAGATCTTTGCGGAATATCTTCACTCTCTAATGACTGTAGCACATGTCTCAGACTGTGTCTAGCTTCTGGCGTTTTTTCCCTGTGTGTATATATGGAACAAAAACAACCTGACTCACCTATTGTAACTCCCCTGAACTCCCGTAAGAATGTTGATGTTATGTCGCATGCAAGAAGGTGTCCTAGCAAAACCATTTCACCTAAGGCTAATCTTTTCAATGACCAAAATGATTCTACTATTGTCTTCCGCCGATACAAAGCTTAAGAAATGAGAACCTAAAATATCTAGCTTCCTCGTTTGTACATCACACTGTCTCACTAGAAGGGACTAATTTGCACTCTGAACTTCTGAGTGAAAAAGGTCAGCATTTACTTGCTAACTGAGCTACCAGAATCAATGAAAATAGAAATTTCACTGCCATTAGAAAACACGATAATCGGCCTAGGTTCTAGTGCACTCTAAGACCTGATTAGTCATTATCCTGTGTCCGCTCGAACTTATCTTGTGGTACCTATTGTTCCTTTTGTGCTGGGCAAATTCCATCCATGATCTGGAAGATTTGCAAGCTGAACAACATCTCCACTCTGCAATTTGATTTACTTATGTCCTAGTTTATCACAAATTAAAACAACGACGCTGTGACTGATCTCTCTGGAATTTTCTTCGACTTCTACTCGTACATGTCTTCGCTGTTGCATCATTTCTCCGAATGCGAGGTACTTAGCATTGTTCTTGGTTTCAAATCGCAGCAGACATCTTCACCCCTGTACAAACTACTGTCCAGTGTCGGGCATTTTGATAGATTTTATTAATCTGTGCAAAACAAAGAGATCTGCCTGTATCCAAACTGAATTTGGTCAAAACTATCTACACCGCATCTGAGACCGACGTTAAAGGCAAAGCGTAACAATCTTTCAAAAAATTATCTATGAGATATATTTCCAGTTACCCATGGAGAGCCTGTTATAGGATTTCTTTAACTCACCCAATGCATCAACAAACTCGCACTGTATGTGACCAGTGAATCGTTGCCTTTCTTATATTCAGAAACGGCCGCAAATTCTGAACTGCACACTCCACTGAACTCCGCCATAAGTAGCTCAGAGAAATTCCTGCAGTTCATTCCAAGTTTTACACCTTCTGAACCTAAAATCATGTCTGCTTTCCCAATATCTCCTTTATCTAAATCCAGAAATGTCTTTGCTTGTTAAAGCTTCAGCGCCTATCTGTAATTTTCTTGAATTCAGATAATTGTTCACTGACTCAATGAAAGTTTCTATATTTTGGTTGGCTTCCCATCAACTAACCCTTTAAAATTAGTAATTCCCGCACTAACGCTCGTCACTTTATGTACCACAACTGATTGGACGCCATGTATCGCCCAGCATTTTGTGAGTGATTAGACGCCCTGAGCGTGACAACATAAAAAAGAAACCAAAAAGACCACTAGAGAAAGGTAAAAGTTACCCCCTCTAAAAGAAGAACAGAAAACGGAGTTCTGCGCAACTTACGAGAATGGGGTACTCACCAATTTGAACAGAAAATGGAGCACTTATCACTCGTGGACTTGCCAACCTGCACGCCACCCACTGAAGACGCATAGAGGAACACAAGCGTGATTTTGTTGAATCACCACTTTATGTAATTAACTCAATCGCCACTATTCATACTATTTGGGTATTTGTTAACCCCAAATTGCTCTAGAGATCACCCAGATTCATTTCCCACAACTCCCCACTCCAATACTCGAATAGAGACGGAAAAAAAAAGATTCCCCGTGATAGCTGTAATCACCCGCGGTATACACGTGAATCGGACACTTTTAAGATTGACTGTCGCTTTCTCAAGTTAGCGTTAAATATGTAGAGTCGCACTAACGCGACAATTAGTCTATTACCTTAAACGCTTGCCACCATTAAAGACATGGGACACCGCTGCCACCATTAAAATCTGTTACAGGGAACAGATCAACACTTGTTTTAGAAGTGTACGTAGCGTGATCTTAGCGAATTTGATTTCTTGTGCGTGAGGTGACCATCCATGGTTTGCTCTACTGTTGAAAAAGGCGTTGGTTTTGTAGAGGTGTCTTTCAGCATTGCTCTCCTTCAGGTATCTCAGGATCATCCAGCCTGTTCAAATGTTCTTGAAGTGGGTTTGTGTGGCTCTCAGCAGATTGCCTGCAGTTGTCCACAACATTATGAGGAAGCTTTTGTCTTTTTATTCATGTGTATTTTAGTGTGAAAATGGACCCTGCTCTCACTTTACCTTAAAAGGATTTCTTGAGGTTTCTTGTTTATGAATATTATAAATCATTTACGTACTACTGCATACTTGGTTTTGGTGGATTAAAAATTTGTGTGCACTAAATGTTTGAATAATGACCTCTGCCTTTCACTGAGAAATTTCTTGAAAACTAACAAGGGTTGATCTTTTCAGACATGTGTTTGGCCTTCAAATATTTGGACACCTCCCACCTTCCCCGGGCCAAGTCCAAATGAGTACTGGAAGAACAATGGGGAAACTGAAACAAAAAGTGTCGAGCATTGAAGGTATGTGTCAACTTGTCTGGTTTGACTGGTTCCTCCTGTGATGTTGTTATTGCTTGCTGTGCTTCACCATTTGGGATGTGGTACATTTTAAAGGAATGTTTTCAATGTTGAGTCCAAAGTACAGGTGGGTTCAGGTTAGGGACTGTGGAATTGCTGTTAGCTGTGAGATATGTAGGAAATGGTCAGGTGCAGTTGGGGTTTGTTGTGTTGTTGTTCATTTTGGGAATGTGCTATCAAGGAGGTCACTTGATTGCAAGATGAAATTATATAAGACAGTTGCACGGTTAGCTGCTTTTATGTGTGTGATATATATATATATATATATATATATATATATATATATATATATATATATATATATTATATATATATGTAGATAGAGAGAGAGAAAAGAGAGAGAGAGAGAGAGAGAGAGAGAGAGAGAGAGAGAAAGCAATCCTATCATAAATTAACTGATCAAGAAATATATATATACAGTATATATATATGCATATATATATATATGTACATATATATATGTATATATATATATGTATATGTATGTGTGTGTATATATATATATATATATACATATATATATATATATATATATATATATATATATATATATATATATATATATATATATATATATATATACAGTATATATATATATATATATATATATATATATATATATATATATATATATATATATATATATATATATATATATATATATATATATATATATATACTATGAATAAGAAGGCCCATAAAACACTATTTAAACGTTGAAACCATATATTTCAGGCACCAGCTTTGTGCCCTGTTCACTGGTAGAATATGGACAGGTGGAGTTACAATGGTATATATACAAAACATAAGGTGTGGCCCTAGGCCTCCCGATGCTATGGAGGTGGCGTTTCTTAAGAGGAGGAGGAATGGCCAAATTCCCTAGTGGTTTTTGGCCTCATTAGCTAATGAGGCCAAAACCACTAGAATTTGGCCATTCTCCTCCTCAAGAAACGCCACCTCCATAGCATCGGAGGCCTAGGGCCACACCTTATGTTTTTGTATATATACCATTGTAACTTTCCACCTGTCCATATTCTACCAGTGAACAGGGGCACAGAAGCTAGTGCCTGAAATATATGGTTTCAACGTTTAAATAGTGTTTTATGGGCCTTCTTATATTCATATTACACTAGTATTACAGGAAAGACATTCATATATATATATATATATATATATATATATATATATATATATATATATATATATATATATATATATATATATATATATATATATAGTTTACTCAAAATATCGCTTTCTCCTTTAAAGAAAACAATCTTCATTTCCACAGCTTTCTCAGTGTAGAAATCGAAACCAACAGTAATGTTCTTAAGCCCATTGCGTGATGACAAACCCTACTCTAGAATAGATTCCGGTTGAATAATTCAGAAAATACTGAATGCACAGAGAGAGGAAAAAGATTCAGCACGGGACCAAGACGTGGACCTTGCTTGGTGCACTGTAGGCAATAGTAAAAGGTTGTTTGCAGCGCCCTTTTGGGCCCTAGCTGCATCCGTTTTTTAGCCTTTTACATTGTCTTCATTCCCACTTCTTTCCTTCTATTTTGCTGTCCAACCGCCCCAACTCCCTCTTTTCACTGTCGTAAGTGCTCTGCCTTAAATGAGCTCTTCGTTGGGTGAGTCGGTAGAGTTGCGGACTGTCACTCGATGGGCCGGAGTTCAATTCCCCGGCCGGCTGATGAAGAGTTAGAGGAATTTATTTCTGGTGATAGAAATTCATTTCTCGCTATAATGTGGTCCGGATTCCACAATAAGCCTTAGGTCCCGTTGCTAAGTAACCAATTGGTTCTTAGCCACGTAAAATAAGTCTAATCCTTCGGGCCAGCCCTAGGAGAGCTGTTAATCAGCTCAGTGGTCTGGTTAAACTAAGGTATACTTTTTTTTTCTGCCTTAAATGAAGAGGTCATGGAAAACCATTCCTAAAGATATATAAATACAGTCAGGTAGAGTCGAATTTACTTCAGATCCTAGATAAGTCCAAGTTACTGGTCCGCTTTATGCTGGCAAGCGTCGTGACATGCCGCTCAGATGTCGCGGGTTCGCGTCTCCTCCAGGGCGATGAAAAGTCACTGGCTCTGTATCATGATCAATTACTGCTGCAGTGTAGGGTCTGTGGTGGAAGGTTGAAACCAACATTCTTTGGAAGCTTGAATTTCAAATCAATGGCCCCTTTGGTGTGCTTGTTCCATGTGAATAGGTTTCATCTAATGAAATAATAATAAATAATTAGAATTAAGATTCGTGTAATAAGCTTCTTCCAGAGGTCGAACATTGCTTGTAGAATATGGCATTTTTTTGCCAGGTTTGGGAACTGATTCTACGTCACAGGTAATTGCTGTCAATTTAATTGTATAGGTTACCATGCTGTGTATACCACAAAAGCAGACGTTCCAGAAAATCTTTCAAACAATCTCGTTTAATGTTTTTTCCCCGTATGGGGATAGTGCCGTCAGTGCACCTCGTGCGGTGCGCTGTAGGCATCACTTGTGGCCCAGGAACGTTAGGGTTTTGAGGTGAAATAATTAGATAAAAGCTGAAACTTAGCACACGTGTAGAGGTGTGTGACTTGAACAACATATCAAAAGTCCCATGGCCTGCTGCGCTTGCCATATTGGAACTCTCTTAAAATTCAAATATCTCGTAAAATAATAGTTTTATTAAAAAAATACCAATCAATAAAAGTTGTTCAGAACTTATTGTTTTATAACACAGACTATGTCATTTTACAAAAATATGTAAATTTATATGGAAAAAAGCAAAAATATTGAAATATAAGTAATATTTTTAATTTCAAAGACAATTTCCACAGAAATGGTGGCCTGTATGAAAAAATGTATCGAAACAAAAGTTGTAGAACAAACTTTCTCCTTTTGAAATATATATATAAGTTTATGTATATTTTGAAAAATAAGGAAGTTATAAGGCATAAACGGGAAAAAACGCGACATTGACCGATGTTTGGTACCGGTTGCAATGGATTGTCTGATATGTAGACTTCCCTTAAAAGACTCTCCAAGTGTAGAGTTGACTCGAGGACTGCATACCTTGGTAACAGCCAGTCTGGCTCGAGAGGATGGGTTGCCTGAGCAGTTCAAGAACAAAACTTCTTTACAAGTACATATCAACTGCCGAAGATTGTACACTCGAAGACCTGCTCCCAAAAAGGACATAGAGGAGCCACACAGGAAAGCGCTTTTGTCTGTGATCAGAATTAACTGAACTTGACATTAAACTGCAATACTTATTCTGTGGCGAAACAGCTGATAAAACTGCAGAGCTTAAAAAGCCAAGAAAGTATCGTAGGTCCGTACATGAAGTTGCGACACTGATGCTACAGGAAACAGTGCGGGCAAGAGCAAAGGAAAGGAATGATCAACTTGGTTATTTGGTATTAAGCAGGATTGACAGTGTTATTGACCTGGTAGCTGCAGAGTCTAAGTACCATCGGAAGTGCTACAGTGATTTCCCGCAAAACTAAAAGTGATAGTGGTGCATCCAGTTCTCATAAAACAGTTGGAAGACCATGCCAGGCATGTGCATCAGACACTTTCAATAGTCTGTGTGACATTTTAGATGTGTATGACAATTCCGTGTATCCAGTGTGCGAAGATGTTACTACTTCCTCAATGAAGCAGGTGCAAGACACTCTCTGTGACTTTGTTGACGAAGTAACAAAAGCAAAAAGTAGCTATGAAAATAAGGAAAATAAGCAAAAGCGCTTGAGCATACAGCATACAAAAATATCTGCAGCACGACAAAGAGCTTCATGAGGGATACTTGTTCATGATGCTGCAACCAAAGTCGTGCTGTACGACTCAAGTCCTTCTTTTGGTTGATGATGTTTATCAGCTTCTCATTAATGTCTTTTAGGATTCCATTGTGTAGGACGTCTTCAAGATCAATTTCTTGGGTCAAGAAGGAGTGAAATATCTCCAAGATTGCCCTACATTCTTCATCATTCATATTGAGATCATCTTCTATAAAAATTCTTGTAAGAGCACCCTGCGTAAGAAAGTGAGCTCGAAGGGCACGGTAGTATGCACGACCAGATAGCATGTGCCTTACAGAAGCTGCAGTATATATTGTTGCCCACAATTCTTCCAGTCTACTTCCACACATTATGGTGCCTATTGCTCCCATAAAGGACATGACGAGATGAAAACCACCCAAACGTACAACTACTTTTGACAGGGACTTTCTTCACCACTTGCAGCAACTATTTCAACTGCTTTCATATAGAGGGTTTGGTCAAAAGTAACCACACAGTGAGTTTGTTTCTGGGACTTGGTACCTTCGACAGCATGCAGGAGTGCTGTATATATAGTTGATAGATTCCCTGGCTCTAAGTTAATGAAGGGAAGTGCAAGTATATGAGTAGTTTCAAAGTTACCACCTTTCATTGCTGCCTGTATATAGCCATTCCAGCCTGGGGTTTTGCTGGTACTTAAGTAGCTTCCACATGTCCATAAGGTATCTAACTGTTGAGCACGTTTTGCAGTTACTGTTTGATATGTATTGCATGAGATAGATGCCTTTGCTGTGATATTTTGCAGACCCGACATGCTTGTAGGTTTTCTATGTCTTTATTGGAATTGTTCCTCCAACATTACTTGAGCTACTTCATGACTCTCTGAACTTCATTACCGGTTGATACTGCACTGATGGGAGTTACACATTTTACACCACCAATACTGAGAAATGTTCCCAATCCATCAAGGGTGCAAATGTTGAAATCTGCATTGTCAAATATATATCGGAGAAAAGCATCTTCTCTTATATTCACAGATTCAGTCCTAACTACTGAGTTAACGTAGCGTAGAGTCTCTATGTATGACGCTGCTACTCCAAGCTTTTCTAGAATATCAATTAGTTGGCGAGAAGCAAAGCGCCTATGTAAGAAAACAGGTAAACATATCTGGAGTGAAGACAAGAAAGACCTCGGTCGTGCTGCAGATATTATTGCATGGTGTATGCTCAAGCGCTTTTGCTTATTTTCCTTATTTTCATAGCTACTCTTTGGTTGTTACTTCGTCAACAAAGTCACGCAGGGTGTCTGCCACCTGATTCATTGAGGAAGTAGTAATGTCTTCACACATATAGTGGATACATGGACAGAATTGTCATACACACGTGCACGTATATCTTCGTGTAAGATGGCGGCAGCTGTCAGTACAATTCGGCGTCTCTCATCTTGAATATTGTTTTCTCTGTTTTTATACCATGAGTCTGATAAGGATCTACTGACTGCTTCAGTGAATGAAGCAATATCATTTCCTTCACATTTACTGACAGTGATAATTTCTCCATATCTGTCTAGTAGTTTTTGTTTCAGTGTCTTAACTGTGTATACAGTCTCTGTTGTGTCTGCAGCCTCCATCATCATCCTGAGCAATTCCTGCAGTGAGTACTGGGACTCATTGTTATTATCTAAAATGTCACGCAGTCTATTGAAAATTTCTGATGCACCTGCCTGGCATGGTCTTCCAACTGTTTTATGAGAGCTGGATGCACCACTATCACTGTTAGTTTTGCAGAAATCATTGTAGCACTTCTGATGGTACTTAGACTCTACAGCTACTAGGTCAATAACACTGTCAATCCTGCTTAATACCAAATAACCAAGTTGATCATGAAAATAAGGAAAATAAGCAAAAGCGCTTGAGCATACAGCATGCAATAATATCTGCAGCACGACAAAGAGCTTCATGAGGGATACTTGTTCATGATACTGCAACCAAAGTCGTGCTGTACAACTCAAGTCCTTCTTTTGGTTGATTATGGTGCCTGCACTGTTTCCTGTAGTGTCAGTGTCGCAACTTCATGTACAGACCTACGATACTTTCTTGGCTTTTTAAGCTCTGCAGTGTTATCAGCTGTTTTGCCACAGAATAAGCAATGCAGTTTAATGTCAAATTCAGTTAATTCTGATCGCAAACAAAGTGCTTTCTTGTGTGACTCCTCTATTAGTGGGGCAGATAAGAGTAATTTTTTTAGAAGAATCGTGCAAATGATGATACAAGCATCAAATTTGGCACAATTGTTCTCCAAGGGATACTAATCAAATCTGCCCAATTGGCCAATTGAAAATCCAAACTGGCAGCCATTTTTCAAGATGGCCACCAAAATAACCACCCAAAGTTGATGTTTTGCTTAGAAATATTTGTAGTTGTCCGAATTGCATGATCTAAGTGTGGATTCCTATGTTTTTAAGCCTGCTGATGTATATTTTCTAGTTTATAACATGGTTAAGGCACTGTATTAAAGGAGTGATTGTCAGGCACTACCAAGGCACATTAGTGACATCACTGCTGTGAAACTCAGCATGGGGTTCAGTGTCAGCTAAGTAGGAAATTTATGTTGGCATCATACTGCAACAACCTACTAGTATCCCAAATGCTGCCTAATCAACCCCAAATCAGTTAGGCAGCTGCACCTGAATCTACAGGACGTGCCAGCACGGGAGAGCCGAACCAAGGATAACAGGGTTTTAGTTATCTGGATGGTGTACAGATCACACAGGACTTATTACACTGGATGAACGATCGGAATAGGTGTATGGCACAGTGCAAGAACCTAGTTGTATCCCATACAGGAAAGTGCCTATTGTATATTACAGGACATAAGAGGCCTATTATACTATTACATGTACAGGGTGGTAAAAGGATGACCCTCGACCCTGAACGTCATCGTAATCATGGATGCGAACTCTACTGGACGATCATGGAAAACAGACTAGACCAAGTGTTGCCTATGTCAGGGGGTTAAGAAAGAAGATCTAAAATCTCCCCAGGCCAATCCTGCCAGAAGAGGGGATGATGGATATACGAACCTGGCAAAGAATATTCCTCTGTGTCACTCACTCAATGCGCTACCAATCAAGCTAGACCCTGCAAGACTTGACAAAGGTTCTGGGACAGAGGAAATGTTGAGAAAAAATAAGGCACAATATCATGAGCGTTGCAGGCTTCTGTTCAGCAACACAAAGGTACACCGAGCTGAAAAAAGAGCAAGTCATGTAGATACTAGTGATGAGGGCAGTAGAAGTAAGATTCCACGAAAGCTCCAAGAAACTAAAACAAAAGAATGCTTCTTCTGCGAAACCAAAGGAGGGGAGCTTAGAGAAGCAATGACAATGCAAGTGAATAGGAGAATAAATGAATGTGCCAAAACACTCAGTGATACAAAACTTATTGCCAAACTAAGTGCAGGAGATGTTGTAGTCCAAGAAGTGAAATATCACCCAGGCTGTTTGGTGGCATTGTATAACCGAGAACCAAGAAAAAGCAGGAACACTGGAAGGATGCATATCCAATTGCTTTCTCTGAACTAGTCACCTACATCTGCGAGATGAAAAATGCCAGTGAGAGGCCACCGATTTTCAAGCTTGCTGATTTGACCAAGCTTTACAAGCAGAGACTGGAACAGCTTGGTGTTGACTTGCCTGACATTCATCCTACTCGACTCAAGGATCAGCTGCTTTTGCACATTCCACAGCTGCAAGCTAATCGCCAAGGACGAGAAGTTCTGTTGGCTGTTGAAACTGATGTAGGTTCAATCCTATTAGAAGCATCCCGTTATGGTGAAGTGATCCATCTAGCAAAAGCCGCTGGGATAATAAGACAAGACATGCTCCGTCAGTAGTCGAATTTCAGCAGCTATTTTTATGACAAAGACTTAGAACAGGCTGTGCCACCATCTCTGCTTCAGTTTGTATGCATGATCGAACATGGTGCAGACATCAAGTCCCAACTCCATCATGGAGCGTCGAAATCAGACTTTGCTATATCACAACTTCTACAGTACAACTGCTTCGCCAAATACAAGGAAGGAATGGATGTCCACAGTCATTCCAAGGATCGGGAGCCACATTTTGCAGTCTACATGAGCCTGTATATGTTTGCCAAGATGAGGAAGAGACAAGTAATTGAAATGCTCCATGAGAATGGGCTCGGTATGTCATATGACCAAGTCCTAGAAATCTCAGCACAATTAGTAATCTGTCCCCCAGTCTTGAGAAAGAATTTGTTCACAACTGGAGCAGTTGACAACATAGATCATAATCCGACTGCGACCACAGCTGAAACATCTTTACAGGGTACAAGTGTGTCCATTTTCCAGCATCCAAACACAGAGGCCGTACAACTCAATTCCACCAACACCAACACCAACACCAACACCAACAAAGCATGCAGCCTACCAGGCTGGGATCATCTGGGGCCAGGCAACCCACTGTAATCCACACATGAGCAGTACAGCTGAATGGGGGTGGACACAGAAAGGAGAAGCATGACAGGTACATTGGACAACACTACCACCGATTGCAGCAAGCTGTCAAGAATTGACAAAGTGCTCCTGTAAAAAGATTTGCAAAGGAAGATGCAAGTGCTCTCAGGCAGAACTTCCTTGCACATCACTCTGCAGTTGCATATGTGAACAGTAGCAGATCGAGAAACAGCAGCACGGTATGCATAACTTAGAAAATGTACTAGCCGGGACAAAACTTATGTAAAGAAAGACAAACATCTTGGTGGTCATCTTGAGAAATATATCTCGGAGTGCTTTTGAAACAGGAAGATATAGTTCAGCAGGCTTCAAAACATAGGAATCCACATTTAGATCATGCAAATCAAACCACTACAAATATTTGTAAGCAAAACATCTACTTCGGTGGTTATTTTGGCAGCCATCTTGAAAATGGCCGCCATCTTGGATTTTCAATTGACCAATCGGGCAGATCTGATTAGTATACCTTGGAGGACACTTGTGCCAAATTTGATGGTTGTATCATCATTTGCACGATTTTTCTGTTATCTGCCCCACTATATGTCCTTTTTGGGAACACAAGTCTTCGAGTGAACGATCTACGGCAGTTGATATGAACTTGTAAAGTTTTGTTCTTGAACTGCTCATGCAACCCATCCTCTCGAGCCAGACTGGCGGTTACCTAGGTATGTAGTACTCGAATCACCTCTACACTTGGAGAGTCTTTTAAGGGAAGCCTACATGTCAGACAATCCATTGCAACCGGTACCTGGAAGAAGAAAACATCGGTAAATGTCGCGTTTTTCCCGTTTATGCATAAACTTGTATATATATTTCGAAAGGAGAAAGTTTGTTCTACAACTTTTGTTTCGACACATTTTTTCATACAGGCCACCATTTCTGTGGAAATAGTCTTTGAAAATAAAGTTATTGCTTAAATTTCAATATTTTGCTTTTTTTCCATATAAATTGACATATTTTTGTAAAATGACCTAGTCAGTGTTATAAAACAATAAGTTCTGAACAACTTTTATTGAGTGGTATTTTTTTTATGAAACTATTATTTTACGAGATATTTGAATTTTAAGAGAATTACAATATGGCGGCTAACGCAAGCGCGGCAGGCCATGGGACTTTTGATATGTTGTTCAAGTTACACATCTCTACATGCGTGCCAAGTTTCAGCTTTTATTTAATTATTTCACTAAATCCCTATATTTTTCCCTAACGCTCCTGGGCTATTGAGGTTCTTTGCAGCGTGTCTTCGGCCCCTAGCTGCAATCCCTTTTGTTTCTTTTACTCTTCCTCCTTTCATATTCTCTTTCTTCCATCTGACTTCCCACCCTCTCCTAACAATCGATTCATAGTGCAACTGCTTTGAGGTTTTCCTCCTGTTACACCTTTCTAACCTTTTACTGTTAATTTCCGTTTCAGCGCTGAATGACCTCATCATAGGTCCCGGCGCTTGGCCTTTGGCCTAAATTCTATATCCAATTCAGTTCACCCCTTTTTCAACATTTACGTCAGAAAGAACGAACTGGAGTTTCTGGCGTGGCACCAGCATGCGAAAATTGCATTGTTGTTGAACGATCAGACAATCAACGGAGTTGCAACAGCTACGTTTCTGTTGCTGAAGCTATTATTGCTCCGTTTCCTGTATCCCTGTCACGATTCTAGTGCCATTACGAGTGCAAATTGATCATCCAGTTCCTGCCTCTCTCTCTCTCTCTCTCTCTCTCTCTCTCTCTCTCTCTCTCAGAAGTTTGCTATTGTTTGTTTATTGGCCAGCCGATCACATTCTCGTAAATTCTTATAAAAGGAGTAACTCTGATGTGTTTTACAGAAACATCAACAGTTTTTATGGAAAATTAATACAATAATGTATTAGATTTCTGCTACGTTATGACACGATTAGGCCATTTGTTTATCATTATATTCAGTGAAATATTCGCTATAAAGAACAGATTATGAAATTATTACCTTGAGAGACATCGAAAGTACAATACACATATTTTGTATCTCAGTGCACTGGTGCTTGAAAATCTGTAACTTACAAAAGATATTTGCACACATATCGAGACAAGAGAGAGAGAGAGAGAGAGAGAGAGAGAGAGAGAGAGAGAGAGAGAGAGAGAGAGAGAGATCCTTGAAGAGCTTATTCAGAACAAGAAGTAAATGAAGGAAGAACCTTGAGAATATGGAGAAGACAAATTACAAAAAAAAATCTTTTCATTAGACTCTTAAAGAGAAGATGAATTGAGTCGAAGAGAAGCGCAGTGGAGAGAAAAAATATGGAAAAGGAACCTGTGATACCGAAGTAAGCAGTCCAGCAAAGGCTGTTTGTTCATCAAATATTTGGGTTACGGCCATTCGTGTTTCTTCGTCTCTCAAAATCCCCAAGGATAAGGAAAAACGGTAAGTGCGGAGATGCTGTGGGAGAATATACATATACCATACATATATATATATATATATATATATATATATATATATATATATATATATATATATATATATATATATATATATATATATATATATATATATATATATATATATATATATATATATATATATATATATATATATATATATATATATATATATATATATATATATATTATTTATATATATATATATATATATATATATATATGAAAACATACAACTGGTCAGCACTACCTGGGCTAAAGGATGTTTTGCAAAAAACGTTGCTTAAGATTCTGGCTTATTAGTAATTCAGATTCTCCCCAGTTATAAAAATATGTTAATTAAATCAAGTTAGATACATCGGGAAAACGTTTACTGAAAGTGTCTAATATATACATACATACATATATATATATATATATATATATATATATATATATATATATATATATATATATATATATATATATATATATATATATATAGACACTTTCAGTGAACGTTTTCATGAAATCTAACTTGAGTTAATTGTATATTTTTATAACTGGGCAGAACGTGAATGACTAATAATCCAGAATCTTAAGCAACGTTTTGCTTGTAACATCCTTTAGGCCAGGCAGTATTGACCTGTTGTATGCTTTCATTTTGTTCCATGCAATAGAGACATTGCATACTTCAACAATTAGGCAAATCGGATTACGAATAGGCCAGAATCTTATGCAACGTTTTCCCAATAATGTCCTCTAGCTTGGCAGTGTTAATCCATTGTATGCTTTCATTTTATTCATGCAATAGAGAGGCGTAATTGCATGTGTTTACAAAATCTCCTTTCCAAAGGAAGATTAGGTGTGAGGTTCATTTTCCACGTTCACCAAACCACAGCACAATCTTGCAAGGGATTTTTCTTCAATAATAATGTTCAGAATACTTGATAATTTGCAACTCTCGGATGTAAATCTTCATTCTTTGCTCTGCAATTTCTTTATTGAGCCTGTTAATTGGAAAGTACGGTGGTAATAAGAGGAACACGAGTCTGTTATATAGTGAAAGTTTCAGAGTTACCTCAGTAGAAATAGCGGTAGCAAATTAAGTGAAAATAAAAATATGATTTGCGGCTCCATATGAGGAATGAACATTGCGATCAGCTGATGGTGAACAATTATATTATACAATTGTTTCACACACACACGCACACACACACAGAACTTTCTTTACAAAGACGAAAAGTGAGAGAGAGAACTATCTCTACAAAGACGAAAAGAGAGAGAGAGAGAGAGAGAGAGAGAGAGAGAGAGAGAGAGAGAGAGAGAGAGAGAGAGAGAGAGAGAGAGAGAGGACTGAAAATGAGAGAGCTTTCTCCACAAGGACAAAGAGAGAGAGAGAGAGAGAGGAGAATTGAAGGAACGAAAACCTTTCTCCACAAAGATAAGAAAACACACCACTTAGACCACAATCCCAGGCACATTCAAGTGTAATTAATTACACCCAAGAACACATACGGTTCTCCCCTCCAGACCAGAGGAAAGATCA